>NW_025795999.1:0-3499 GCF_021613505.1 Equus quagga
AGAATTAACTAATCAGGCATTTTATTATTTTTTAATTTATGTTTCCTATCTCTGTCCATTGAAAAGCCCTGAAACAATGACCAACCAACTAATGAGGAATACTCCTAGTGCCTAGAATATGGCAACTAAATGCTACTTCCCACTAAAAAGAACTAGAGCTCCTTGGAAATGGCTGATTTCAGGCCTGGGGCAAGAAAGGTACAAAATAAGCCTGGAACACCTTACCACACCAAATGGCAAGAGAGCTATCAAAGACTAGTGGAGTGAGGACAAAAAGACATTCTGAGCATCCACACGAATGACTGCAATGGATTGAAACACCCCAAATATGTCAGAATTCATAAGTTAATAGCAATACTTAAAATTAAAATAAAATAACACTCATTGGTCATCTTTGGAGGATGCTAGGGAACCAACCCATTACTTTGAAAACTGGTAAATGAAGGGAAAGAAGCAAACATTTATCCCGCCCTTTCTATACAAATTATACCTCAGGGTAATGAGTTGATGACGGGGAGTTTATCTTTGTAGAAATATGTGGATAATAAATAAAAACGGAATGACAGAATATCATTTTACAGCCCCTAATAAAATAATGAATCTAAGCAGTAAACCTCAATAGTTTCTAAAATAAAAGACAGACGAGCAAACCTTATGCTCCTCCTGATGGCAAGGCATAACATCTAAGACACATTCTTGCCAAAAAAAATAGGACCACAGAGTTTTTGACAGGGGTCCATGGAGCAGGTGCATGAAAATATTCCAGGGAATCTATGAACTCGGCTGGGGAAAAAAATACATCCTGATTTTCAGTAACATTTAACTGAAGTTTAACATTCCCTTCAATTACGATCACAGGTAAGAAACTGCAGCAGTACTAACAGTACCTAGGACTTGTTGCCAAAGAATTCACAGACATTTTCAAATCATACAACTGTTGCAAAATTTCAAAATATCATTTACATTCATCACTACTTCAAAATCATGGTAGTTAAAGATCAATTGTGAAACCAGCAAACAGTTAGCCATTGATGATTAAAAAGCTAGTAACTAAAGTTTTTTTTCCTTTTTGCAATTACTGATTATAGCTTTAGCTGTTTAACCCACCCATTGTTAACTGTGCTGTTTAGGCAATACGCTACTGACTCCCACTAGGTTCCTATAGATAACATCTCCCTGGAGCCTGGGTCACCATGGTAAGGGGTGTTTTGAGCTGTTTTTCAGGAATTAGAACCCCTTGCCCACTTCAGGCCGGTTGAGACCACCTCGCCCCCCGCTACCCCATAAATATCCCTGATAAATTTTCAGGGAAGCGGATTTGAGACTCATTCTCTCACTTCCTCATTTGGCTGCCTTGTGATTAAAACCCTCTCTCTGCTGGAATCTCATGGTCTTGGTGTTTGGCTTTCCAGGCAGCGGGCAAAAATGAATCTGGTGCAGTAACAACTGGGAAAACTTGTTATTTAATGAGCTTTTTTTTTCTTGAGGAAGATTAGCCCTGAGCTAACATCTGCTGCCAATCCTCCTCTTTTTGCTGAGGAAGACTGGCCCTGAGCTAACATCTGTGCCCATCTTCCTCTGCTTTATAGGTGGGACGCTTGTCACATCATGACTTGACAAGCAGTGTGTAGGTCTGCACTTGGGATCCAAACCGGAGAACCCTGGGCAAACATGCAAACTTAACCAGTGCACCACCAGGCCAGCCCCTTTAATGTGCATTTTAAAGGAGAAAAGCACATATATTAACATATATTACAATATGTTTTTAATAATTTAATACCTAAATAGTTGCAATTGGTTTCCATTATAATCCTATGTATTTTATTTTATCCATTTAAAAACATTCTGAGAAGAAGATACTGTAAACCCACCAGAAAGATACAATCAGCAAAACCCAGGATGTGGAAAACTCTACATGATGAATGAACTGTTTCTTCAAAAATAAACTGCAAGAAAAAAACAGCAAGAGAAAAAGGAAGCCTCAGAAGGAAGAGATATAGATATAAGAAACCGTTGAAATGTATGGGCCTCATGTACATCTTGATTTGAACAAACGATTTAAAAATTATGTGATAATTGGGGAAATCTGAACATGGACTAGATACGTGATATTAAGGAACCATTGTTAATTTTTAGGTGGCATAATGGTATTATGACCATGTTTTGTAAGTCCTTATCTTTTAGAGATTAATACTAAAATAATTATGCATGAAATTATATGATGCCTGAAATTTGCTTTAAAATAATCCAGGGGAGGTGAAGTGAAGAGGTGTAAATTAAACAAGATGAGTTGATACTTACTGCAACTGGGTGACAGATACATCACAGTACATAATAGACTCCACTTGTATTTAAACTTTCCCATAATAAAAAGGTTTTTTTAAAAACACCTAACAGAAACCCTACATTTATCTCACATATATTTGCTTTCAGCTATAATTACACCACCCAAGTGTGGGAACACTCATTTCCTCCTGTTAATCAGAAGCTTTAGTGTCTAATTAGTTAAAAGAGAGAGAAAATAAATTATTATTTAACCAATGCAATTTAGAGGAGTTTCAAAATCTATCAAAATATATAATTCCTGGCAGAAAAACAATCAAAGAGGTATAATGGAGGAAAACCCTAAAGACGGCTGACCTAATACAAAATGCCTCACACTGTATTCTGCTTAAGACATGTGCTTGGCTCCCCAGGTAGGTTGTAGGCTTCTAAAAGGCAGAAACAATGTCGTAGTCATCTTTGTTTAGCCAGCATGTGAATCAGGATGGGCTGGCTGAATTGCTGCAAAGGTGAAAAAATGCCACCAGAGAGAGGTCTTTCTGAAGGCTCTATTAGTCTATCTGCAACAGGGGAACTACAATGGACCACAAAAAGAAACCATTCTACATTGTAACTTGGAAATGTGTCAACCCAAATACCACCAGAAAGCATTCAACTTTAAAATGAAAACGTAAAATAAGTTGCAATGCACATTGAAATGAGACAGAGCAATAGCGATCTACTCTGCTGGGCAATATAAATTCTAGAAAAAGGAAAGTTGCCAAGTTACCACAGTTTCTCCAGTCCTCATACAGGAGCAAGAGTCCCCTGATCCATTAACAAGTCAATGTCAACTGCCTGGAAGGCAGATACCAAGAGTAGTAGATACGGTGTCATGAAGTAGGGGGTGGGTCTAGATCCAGCACGGGACTACATCCAGTCACTTTAGTTGAAACTCAGGATGTTTTCAGCCAAAGTGAACTTCAACCTCCGGGCCTTCCCAACTCAGCTACTTCCTGGAACTGTTTCATTCTATTCTGACTCTGCAGGAACAAGAGAGAGACTAGAGCCAAAGGCTACTAGTGGAAGGGGAAGTCAATGACTACATTGATTGATGGATCAAATTGCCTGATTGAGCCTTAAAATTCACAGAGAATTTGGGTGGGATTAGAGGACATTTTTTGGTTGGTTTCTTCTTTATCCATTTTGTACACAGCAAGGTAACACTGAAGACTTC
>NW_025796000.1:0-3499 GCF_021613505.1 Equus quagga
GAAGTCTTCAGTGTTACCTTGCTGTGTACAAAATGGATAAAGAAGAAACCAACCAAAAAATGTCCTCTAATCCCACCCAAATTCTCTGTGAATTTTAAGGCTCAATCAGGCAATTTGATCCATCAATCAATGTAGTCATTGACTTCCCCTTCCACTAGTAGCCTTTGGCTCTAGTCTCTCTCTTGTTCCTGCAGAGTCAGAATAGAATGAAACAGTTCCAGGAAGTAGCTGAGTTGGGAAGGCCCGGAGGTTGAAGTTCACTTTGGCTGAAAACATCCTGAGTTTCAACTAAAGTGACTGGATGTAGTCCCGTGCTGGATCTAGACCCACCCCCTACTTCATGACACCGTATCTACTACTCTTGGTATCTGCCTTCCAGGCAGTTGACATTGACTTGTTAATGGATCAGGGGACTCTTGCTCCTGTATGAGGACTGGAGAAACTGTGGTAACTTGGCAACTTTCCTTTTTCTAGAATTTATATTGCCCAGCAGAGTAGATCGCTATTGCTCTGTCTCATTTCAATGTGCATTGCAACTTATTTTACGTTTTCATTTTAAAGTTGAATGCTTTCTGGTGGTATTTGGGTTGACACATTTCCAAGTTACAATGTAGAATGGTTTCTTTTTGTGGTCCATTGTAGTTCCCCTGTTGCAGATAGACTAATAGAGCCTTCAGAAAGACCTCTCTCTGGTGGCATTTTTTCACCTTTGCAGCAATTCAGCCAGCCCATCCTGATTCACATGCTGGCTAAACAAAGATGACTACGACATTGTTTCTGCCTTTTAGAAGCCTACAACCTACCTGGGGAGCCAAGCACATGTCTTAAGCAGAATACAGTGTGAGGCATTTTGTATTAGGTCAGCCGTCTTTAGGGTTTTCCTCCATTATACCTCTTTGATTGTTTTTCTGCCAGGAATTATATATTTTGATAGATTTTGAAACTCCTCTAAATTGCATTGGTTAAATAATAATTTATTTTCTCTCTCTTTTAACTAATTAGACACTAAAGCTTCTGATTAACAGGAGGAAATGAGTGTTCCCACACTTGGGTGGTGTAATTATAGCTGAAAGCAAATATATGTGAGATAAATGTAGGGTTTCTGTTAGGTGTTTTTAAAAAAACCTTTTTATTATGGGAAAGTTTAAATACAAGTGGAGTCTATTATGTACTGTGATGTATCTGTCACCCAGTTGCAGTAAGTATCAACTCATCTTGTTTAATTTACACCTCTTCACTTCACCTCCCCTGGATTATTTTAAAGCAAATTTCAGGCATCATATAATTTCATGCATAATTATTTTAGTATTAATCTCTAAAAGATAAGGACTTACAAAACATGGTCATAATACCATTATGCCACCTAAAAATTAACAATGGTTCCTTAATATCACGTATCTAGTCCATGTTCAGATTTCCCCAATTATCACATAATTTTTAAATCGTTTGTTCAAATCAAGATGTACATGAGGCCCATACATTTCAACGGTTTCTTATATCTATATCTCTTCCTTCTGAGGCTTCCTTTTTCTCTTGCTGTTTTTTTCTTGCAGTTTATTTTTGAAGAAACAGTTCATTCATCATGTAGAGTTTTCCACATCCTGGGTTTTGCTGATTGTATCTTTCTGGTGGGTTTACAGTATCTTCTTCTCAGAATGTTTTTAAATGGATAAAATAAAATACATAGGATTATAATGGAAACCAATTGCAACTATTTAGGTATTAAATTATTAAAAACATATTGTAATATATGTTAATATATGTGCTTTTCTCCTTTAAAATGCACATTAAAGGGGCTGGCCTGGTGGTGCACTGGTTAAGTTTGCATGTTTGCCCAGGGTTCTCCGGTTTGGATCCCAAGTGCAGACCTACACACTGCTTGTCAAGTCATGATGTGACAAGCGTCCCACCTATAAAGCAGAGGAAGATGGGCACAGATGTTAGCTCAGGGCCAGTCTTCCTCAGCAAAAAGAGGAGGATTGGCAGCAGATGTTAGCTCAGGGCTAATCTTCCTCAAGAAAAAAAAAGCTCATTAAATAACAAGTTTTCCCAGTTGTTACTGCACCAGATTCATTTTTGCCCGCTGCCTGGAAAGCCAAACACCAAGACCATGAGATTCCAGCAGAGAGAGGGTTTTAATCACAAGGCAGCCAAATGAGGAAGTGAGAGAATGAGTCTCAAATCCGCTTCCCTGAAAATTTATCAGGGATATTTATGGGGTAGCGGGGGGCGAGGTGGTCTCAACCGGCCTGAAGTGGGCAAGGGGTTCTAATTCCTGAAAAACAGCTCAAAACACCCCTTACCATGGTGACCCAGGCTCCAGGGAGATGTTATCTATAGGAACCTAGTGGGAGTCAGTAGCGTATTGCCTAAACAGCACAGTTAACAATGGGTGGGTTAAACAGCTAAAGCTATAATCAGTAATTGCAAAAAGGAAAAAAAACTTTAGTTACTAGCTTTTTAATCATCAATGGCTAACTGTTTGCTGGTTTCACAATTGATCTTTAACTACCATGATTTTGAAGTAGTGATGAATGTAAATGATATTTTGAAATTTTGCAACAGTTGTATGATTTGAAAATGTCTGTGAATTCTTTGGCAACAAGTCCTAGGTACTGTTAGTACTGCTGCAGTTTCTTACCTGTGATCGTAATTGAAGGGAATGTTAAACTTCAGTTAAATGTTACTGAAAATCAGGATGTATTTTTTTCCCCAGCCGAGTTCATAGATTCCCTGGAATATTTTCATGCACCTGCTCCATGGACCCCTGTCAAAAACTCTGTGGTCCTATTTTTTTTGGCAAGAATGTGTCTTAGATGTTATGCCTTGCCATCAGGAGGAGCATAAGGTTTGCTCGTCTGTCTTTTATTTTAGAAACTATTGAGGTTTACTGCTTAGATTCATTATTTTATTAGGGGCTGTAAAATGATATTCTGTCATTCCGTTTTTATTTATTATCCACATATTTCTACAAAGATAAACTCCCCGTCATCAACTCATTACCCTGAGGTATAATTTGTATAGAAAGGGCGGGATAAATGTTTGCTTCTTTCCCTTCATTTACCAGTTTTCAAAGTAATGGGTTGGTTCCCTAGCATCCTCCAAAGATGACCAATGAGTGTTATTTTATTTTAATTTTAAGTATTGCTATTAACTTATGAATTCTGACATATTTGGGGTGTTTCAATCCATTGCAGTCATTCGTGTGGATGCTCAGAATGTCTTTTTGTCCTCACTCCACTAGTCTTTGATAGCTCTCTTGCCATTTGGTGTGGTAAGGTGTTCCAGGCTTATTTTGTACCTTTCTTGCCCCAGGCCTGAAATCAGCCATTTCCAAGGAGCTCTAGTTCTTTTTAGTGGGAAGTAGCATTTAGTTGCCATATTCTAGGCACTAGGAGTATTCCTCATTAGTTGGTTGGTCATTGTTTCAGGGCTTTTCAATGGACAGAGATAGGAAACATAAATTAAAAAATAATAAAATGCCTGATTAGTTAATTCT
>NW_025796001.1:0-1493 GCF_021613505.1 Equus quagga
GTTAGCTCAGGGCTAATCTTCCTCAAAAAAAAAAAGATACCAGCTGAAAGTTGAAAATATTAGGGGCTTGCATCAGGTTCCCCACTAATGCTCATTTACTTCTCCTGCTGGATGGCAGTTCATTTGAAACGTGTGAGAGTAGTCGAGAGTCGGCTGGATGAAATTAGGAGCAGTCAAAGCTGATTCAGGAGGGGAGGGAGTTTTTCTGGTTTGAGGCCTGAGAACTGTTGAAAGGCTGGCGGGGCTAACATGACTCACAGGAAATCTCCCTTACGCCTGGCGTTTCTGTCACAGGCCAAGTCTCTAGGAACTTTCTAGATCAGGCGTATATTCCTCTTTTCTCCTGGTGCCTGGTTGGTGTTTGATGAGTGTATTAGTTTGGTTGTTAGCAGAAATCCAGCTCACCACTGGCATAGGTGAAAAAAGAGGATTTATTACTTTACAGAATTCGAAGAAAGCTAAAGTGCCAAACCACAGAGAGACGAGAGGAGCAGCTGCAGCCAGGAACCCAAACCACACCGGGATTCCCTGCCTGTCTCTTTATTTGTGCTTTGCTGTCCCTGTTGGTTTCATTCTTTTATTCTTTCACTCTTCTGTTCTGTCTTCTGAGGATTACATTTTACAGTTCAGACCACACAAAACAAAAAACAAACAAAAACCTCAAGTTTTGAAAACTATTTTTGTTTTGATGGTTCACAGGGAGTCGTATTTAGATTTTACAATAGTTAAAAAAAATAGTCCTTCAAAACTTTCTATTCTGCCTCAATGGGAAGCAGTATTAGGAATTTGAAAATTTATGGGCTGTGGCTTCTTGGCTGCCTGTTGAGAACAGGGTTATACTATTCTCTTCAGTGCCTGTGCCAGACGGAGGAGGGTAGAGAGAGGGTTTATGTCTGTCACAGGGTTGTCAAGCGTCTCATCCAGACCCTTGAAGCGGCAGTGCACTCGGTACTCAGTACTAATCCTGTCCTTCCCAGTCGCCCCTTCCCCATCCCTGCGCCCCCTTGTCGGCCCTCCGGGAGCTCCTGTTCCTGGCCTTTGGCGCCTCTCTCCGCGTTCTCACAGAGGAGTCTAGGAGGACGAAGGATTCCGGAGGGAGACGCCGAGTCCTCAGATTTTGCCCAAACTTTATGCTACCCCCTCCTCCCGTCTCGGCTGTAGGACTCAAGTTCCTCTGACACCTGTCCAGATTGGTGATTTGAAAATGTGTCTCACACTTTCTCATTTCAGCCCATCAAAGACTGGAAGACAGAGGGAGGATATCATAAATAGATTTCATATCCTCTCTCATTTTCATTAAAACACCCCTGGGGCCGGCCTGGTGGCGCAGCAGTTAAGTGCGCACTTTCTGGAGGCCCGGGGTTCGCAGGTTCTGATCCCAGGTGTGGACATGGCACCATTTGGCCCGCCATGCTGTGGTAGGCGTCCCACATATAAAGTAGAGGAAGATGGGCATGGATGTTAGCTCAGGGCCAGTCTTCCTCAGCAAAAAG
>NW_025796001.1:1593-6544 GCF_021613505.1 Equus quagga
CCCTTATTAAAATAATTGTAGAATATATAATTAAAGGGGTCGTGTTAATCAATCAGTGCCTATTGTTAGAGATGCTGGATGACTTGTATCAATTGTTCTCTCTGCTTGGTATCATAATCCCCACTATTATATGTTTTTTTTTTTTTTTGAGGAAGATTAGCCCTGAGCTAACTACTGCCAGTCCTCCTCTTTTTTGCTGAGGAAGCCTGGCCCTGAACTGACATCCATGCCCATCTTCCTCTACTTTATATGTGGGACGCCTACCACAGCATGGCTTTTGCTAAGCAGTGCCATGTCCGCACCCAGGATCCGAATCGGCAACCCTGGGCCGCCAAGAAGCAGAATGTGTGAACTTAACCACTGTACCACCAGGCCGGCCCCATCACCTCACTTTTTGTAGAGTAAGAAGAGGGGTTTTTTGGGTTCCTAATAGATGCCAGTAGTGTACTTCCAATATAACAGTGGTTGCGAGCCACGCTGCTTGGGGCACTCTCCAGGTTCTACCATTTGCTAGCTGTGTGATATAGCACAAGTTGTTTAACATCTCTGTGCCTCAGTTTCTTTATCTATAAATAGCAATGATAACAGTGCCTACCTCATAAAATTCTTGGGAGGATTAAATGAATTAGGACTATGAAATTGTGAAATTATTAGAACAGTGCTTGGGACAGAGGGTGCACTCAGTAAGTGTTAGATATGATTATTACTGCTGTTAATAATAGCAGTAATAGCAACAGTAACAATAGTAATAGTGACAATAATAATAGTAACTATAGTAACAGTATTAGACATTGTACAGATATGTGTATAAGAGAAGACACAGAAATATCCATGAAACAGTTTCTGCATTTATAATCCAGTAAAGCAAATGCAACAAACATATAAAACACTACAGGCAGGATGTAGAAAAGGGGAAAGACAGTTACAGCCCAAATGCCGTAGGAATTGAAAGGTCATCATTCTGGAACTGGGGACATTTCCTATTCTTCCTTCCCATAATTATTTCATTTTCTTAATGTGGCAGAATGGAAAGAACACAGGCTTTAGAATCTTATTTGGATTTTAATCCAGTGCTGCTATTTATTTGCCATATGAGCTTGGTTAAAAGACTTGACCTTTGGCAAAAGGATACTTACATTTTAGGGCTGTGTGAAAATCCAGTAAGTTCATATATGTAAGAGCTCAGTATAGTGGCTGGCACTTGCCTCCTTTCCTTTTACTGTATAGAGGGTGAAAGAGTATTAATATGTTTCTCCTGTACTCTTCGCTATCTAAGAGTCATGCAGGACATAACATATAAGGAGAAATCACTGGATTTATAATTTTTGTTTTTGTTGGTTTGCATAAAACTAGTTGGAGAGTTTCTGGCTTGATGGCATGGTTTTGTTTTCTTCCTGGCAAGTGATGAAAGTGTTTTAATCCAGGATGGCTCCTGAGCAGCTTTGTCCGCAGTTATTTAATAGACTCTGTTTATTTGATGTGATTATCTCGTTACTAAGGCAATTCATTGAGATGAAGGTAAATGGTTATAACATTATGATTCCAATATTGTTTTAAAGTATCACACGCATTGTTGACTTAGTCCATTAGTTTTCTATTGCTGTCAGTACAAATTACCACAAATTTAGTGGCTTAAAACACACACATTTATTATTGTACAGTTCTGTAGGGCAGAAATCTGACACGGGTCTCATGGGCTAAAATGAAGGTGTTGGTGGGGTTCTTTTCTGCAGGCTCTAGGGGAGAATGGATTTCCTTGCCTTTTCCTGCTTCTGAGGCCACCTGCATTCCTTGGCTCGTGGCCCCTTCCTCCATCTTCAAAGCTGGAAAGGTTGCATCTCTTTGACCCTTCTCCTGTTAGTGACATTTCCGTCTGACCACAGCTGGGAAAGCGTCTCCCTTTTAAGGATTCGTCTGATTAGATTGGGCCTACCTGGATAATCCAGGATAATGTCCTCATCTCAAAGTACTTAACCTTATTCACATCTGCAAAATCCCTTTTGCTATGTAAAAGGAAAAAACTGTATTTTCCTATACTCAGTACTTCCAGCAACAAATGTATGGGTTTTTTTTTTCTCATATCAACCAGTTCTCCAACTTTCTGGACACAAATTGGGTGTCCTATGATTCAGTTGTGACACTAACTACCTGGAGTTAGTGCAGACCCCACGGGTTAAGTGCTCAGTCCTGTAGGACTGCCCCCCTCTCCCCATTTCAGACATCAGTCATGAGTTCCAGGTTGTCACTTTATACTTCTGATCCATTGACTATAAATCAGAGGTTCCCACAACCCCCTCCTCTGGCTTGAGAATTTGCTAGAGTGGCTCGCAGAACTCAGGAAAACAGTTTACTTATTAGATTATCAGTTTATTATAAAGGGATACAACTCAGGACCAGTCAGATGGAAGAGATGTGTAGGGCAAGGTATGGGGGAAGGGGCATGGAGCTTCCGTGCCCTTTCCAGGTGCACCACCCTCCCAGCACCTCAAGGTGTCCACTAACCCGGAAGGACTCGAATCCCTTTGGTTTTGTTTTCGTAGGCATGAGTAATTAACTCAACCTCCAGCCCCTCTGCCCTCCCTGGGGCCAGGGCTGAAAGTTCAAACCCTCTAATCACAGGTTGGTACCCTTGGCAACCAGCCCCCCATCCTTAGGGGCTTCACCCAGGAGGTCACTTTTACCTCATTAACTTAAACTCGGGTGTGCTTGAAAGGGGCTTGTTATGAATAACAGAAGACCCTCCTTTCATCTTTATCGTTCTGGAGCTATTTCAGCAACTGACGACAAGAACCAAATATAACAAAAGATGCTCCTTACACTTTTATCACTTAGGAAATTACAAGGGTTTTAGGAGGTCTAGCCAGGAGCAAAGACCAAAATATATATTTCTTATTATATTGCAATATCATACCATATAAGGAGACTTACTCACAGGTTCCGGGGGACTGGGGCATGGACATTTTTGGGGGGAGCCATTAGTCTGCCTACTGCATTTAGTGGTAGAATCTAAAGATAGTTGTAATAAAAATAGCTTTAGAGCACAAAGAAATAAGACCACCTGGATGTTGGTAAAAATGTAAGCAATAATTCGTAAAATGTCCAGGAAACCTCAGCTCATCTAAACCCACAACCTTTTGCACATGCTCATCATTTGAAATAATCAACCACGAGTCGCCAGCCTCTTTTCAAGTTGTACCACAGGTTGGAAGACATTTGGTAGCTGGTAGTTCCTTTGGATGAGCTGCATTTCCAGGCTCCAGTCGTGCTGAGAGTTCACAATACTGTTCCCTCTGGAACAGCAGTTCCTGTCCCCCGTCACTTGATCCAAACAGCTTGTCTTCATTCTTCAAGTCTCAGATGAACCATCGCTTCTTGAGTAAGGCCTTCTGTGAAATCTCAGATTAGGTTAGGTCTCATGGTCTCATCCTAATTGTTTCTTTACTGCTTTTTTTTTTTTTCACTGCTGTATTGTGAATTCCATGAAGGCAGGGGCTCTGTTTCTCCGTATTCCCAGAGCCTGGCACAGTGTCAGGATTCTACTAGGTACTACAAAAATATTTGCTGAATTGAACTGGGTATGATTACGAGGACGGTAATAAAGGCCACTGTGGGCTGTTGACGTTGCTTTCCAGGTTGGACTCTTGCCGCTAAGCAGGCAAGGAAAATTCCCACGTTGCAGGCCCCAGGTAGAACGCCTGGAGTGGTGTATTTACTGCAAAGGCTCCTGCTTCTCCTGAAAACAGACACTTGATTTGATTGTCCCTGAGCTAGATCAGCAACCTGGGACAAGGCTGCAGGTTTCCAGGTGTGCTCTGTCCGGTCCATAGGTCCAGTTAGTTTCAAATACCTCAAGTGGCTCTTCCCTCTCTCTCCACACTTCTGTGTGTGTGTTTCAAGGTTCAGTAGCCAATCAAGGCATTGAGTGCTGGTCCCTTCAACTAAAGTCCTTTTGATTTTCTGCTTAACTGTAATTTTCCGGAGGATTTGATATTGGTAGCTGTGGGATGATAACGTGATAATTAAAGTTGTCAGGTACTGCAGAAGGTTGCATACTTCAGTAGTGTGGACGGTATTTATTAAACTGTTTGGAGTATGTTAGGATATATTTGCACACAAAAGTCTAAGTAAAATGCCAAATAATTATAATTCTATAGTTGCTAATTTATTCTATAATAACTGAGTTTGCAGTTATAGGATATATTCTCTATTATAAAATATAATATTGAAGTCATATTCACTGCTCAGATGAAAGGTGAGGAATTAACAGACAGAGATGGAATTAGAATCAGCCAACCTGTATTTTTGTAGCTTCATCCATTTTCATCAAATATATGGTTAGAAGAAAAAAAAAGAAGGAATGGATCCTCTATTTTGAAGTTATTTTAACAGAATCCTGTGGGAGGGAACTTAGTGGGCTAGCAGAAGCATTCTACTTTGTGCTGTGGGTTTGTATTTCGTACCTGATTCTGCCGCTTTTGAACAACGTCAGTTAGGCAACCCATTCACCTCTCTCAGCCTCAGTGTTTTTGTCTGTAACCCTATAGCATTGTTAAACGGATCAAAAATCAAATAAGATAGGGTATAGAATAGTTTTTGTAAATTGCGAGACACTATAAAAAACATAAAGTAAGGTCTTCTGATGGGGTCCATTAGCATGGGTGTAATAAATAAATAATACTTGATGATGATGGATACCCCATTGGCAAGTCCAAGGAGCTTTAAGTCAGCAGTTTGGAAATCTTGAATTGTCAACAGAGAATCACAGGGCATAAGGAGTTGGGGGAGAAATAAAAGAAGGAAGGTGAGCTGTGAATCCCCAATAACATGAGGACTCAAAACGAGGAGTCCAGAAATCTTCATGGGGCCGGCCCGGTGGCACAGTGGCTAAGTTCACAGGTTCCACTTCTCGGCGGCCCAGGGTTCGCTGGTTCGGATCCCGGGTGCGGACATG
>NW_025796002.1:0-4951 GCF_021613505.1 Equus quagga
CATGTCCGCACCCGGGATCCGAACCAGCGAACCCTGGGCCGCCGAGAAGTGGAACCTGTGAACTTAGCCACTGTGCCACCGGGCCGGCCCCATGAAGATTTCTGGACTCCTCGTTTTGAGTCCTCATGTTATTGGGGATTCACAGCTCACCTTCCTTCTTTTATTTCTCCCCCAACTCCTTATGCCCTGTGATTCTCTGTTGACAATTCAAGATTTCCAAACTGCTGACTTAAAGCTCCTTGGACTTGCCAATGGGGTATCCATCATCATCAAGTATTATTTATTTATTACACCCATGCTAATGGACCCCATCAGAAGACCTTACTTTATGTTTTTTATAGTGTCTCGCAATTTACAAAAACTATTCTATACCCTATCTTATTTGATTTTTGATCCGTTTAACAATGCTATAGGGTTACAGACAAAAACACTGAGGCTGAGAGAGGTGAATGGGTTGCCTAACTGACGTTGTTCAAAAGCGGCAGAATCAGGTACGAAATACAAACCCACAGCACAAAGTAGAATGCTTCTGCTAGCCCACTAAGTTCCCTCCCACAGGATTCTGTTAAAATAACTTCAAAATAGAGGATCCATTCCTTCTTTTTTTTTCTTCTAACCATATATTTGATGAAAATGGATGAAGCTACAAAAATACAGGTTGGCTGATTCTAATTCCATCTCTGTCTGTTAATTCCTCACCTTTCATCTGAGCAGTGAATATGACTTCAATATTATATTTTATAATAGAGAATATATCCTATAACTGCAAACTCAGTTATTATAGAATAAATTAGCAACTATAGAATTATAATTATTTGGCATTTTACTTAGACTTTTGTGTGCAAATATATCCTAACATACTCCAAACAGTTTAATAAATACCGTCCACACTACTGAAGTATGCAACCTTCTGCAGTACCTGACAACTTTAATTATCACGTTATCATCCCACAGCTACCAATATCAAATCCTCCGGAAAATTACAGTTAAGCAGAAAATCAAAAGGACTTTAGTTGAAGGGACCAGCACTCAATGCCTTGATTGGCTACTGAACCTTGAAACACACACACAGAAGTGTGGAGAGAGAGGGAAGAGCCACTTGAGGTATTTGAAACTAACTGGACCTATGGACCGGACAGAGCACACCTGGAAACCTGCAGCCTTGTCCCAGGTTGCTGATCTAGCTCAGGGACAATCAAATCAAGTGTCTGTTTTCAGGAGAAGCAGGAGCCTTTGCAGTAAATACACCACTCCAGGCGTTCTACCTGGGGCCTGCAACGTGGGAATTTTCCTTGCCTGCTTAGCGGCAAGAGTCCAACCTGGAAAGCAACGTCAACAGCCCACAGTGGCCTTTATTACCGTCCTCGTAATCATACCCAGTTCAATTCAGCAAATATTTTTGTAGTACCTAGTAGAATCCTGACACTGTGCCAGGCTCTGGGAATACGGAGAAACAGAGCCCCTGCCTTCATGGAATTCACAATACAGCAGTGAAAAAAAAAAAAAGCAGTAAAGAAACAATTAGGATGAGACCATGAGACCTAACCTAATCTGAGATTTCACAGAAGGCCTTACTCAAGAAGCGATGGTTCATCTGAGACTTGAAGAATGAAGACAAGCTGTTTGGATCAAGTGACGGGGGACAGGAACTGCTGTTCCAGAGGGAACAGTATTGTGAACTCTCAGCACGACTGGAGCCTGGAAATGCAGCTCATCCAAAGGAACTACCAGCTACCAAATGTCTTCCAACCTGTGGTACAACTTGAAAAGAGGCTGGCGACTCGTGGTTGATTATTTCAAATGATGAGCATGTGCAAAAGGTTGTGGGTTTAGATGAGCTGAGGTTTCCTGGACATTTTACGAATTATTGCTTACATTTTTACCAACATCCAGGTGGTCTTATTTCTTTGTGCTCTAAAGCTATTTTTATTACAACTATCTTTAGATTCTACCACTAAATGCAGTAGGCAGACTAATGGCTCCCCCCAAAAATGTCCATGCCCCAGTCCCCCGGAACCTGTGAGTAAGTCTCCTTATATGGTATGATATTGCAATATAATAAGAAATATATATTTTGGTCTTTGCTCCTGGCTAGACCTCCTAAAACCCTTGTAATTTCCTAAGTGATAAAAGTGTAAGGAGCATCTTTTGTTATATTTGGTTC
This sequence comes from Equus quagga, assembly GCF_021613505.1. Taxonomy (NCBI): domain Eukaryota; kingdom Metazoa; phylum Chordata; class Mammalia; order Perissodactyla; family Equidae; genus Equus; species Equus quagga. The sequence goes on from NW_025796002.1 coordinate 2,165, forward strand.
TTGTCGTCAGTTGCTGAAATAGCTCCAGAACGATAAAGATGAAAGGAGGGTCTTCTGTTATTCATAACAAGCCCCTTTCAAGCACACCCGAGTTTAAGTTAATGAGGTAAAAGTGACCTCCTGGGTGAAGCCCCTAAGGATGGGGGGCTGGTTGCCAAGGGTACCAACCTGTGATTAGAGGGTTTGAACTTTCAGCCCTGGCCCCAGGGAGGGCAGAGGGGCTGGAGGTTGAGTTAATTACTCATGCCTACGAAAACAAAACCAAAGGGATTCGAGTCCTTCCGGGTTAGTGGACACCTTGAGGTGCTGGGAGGGTGGTGCACCTGGAAAGGGCACGGAAGCTCCATGCCCCTTCCCCCATACCTTGCCCTACACATCTCTTCCATCTGACTGGTCCTGAGTTGTATCCCTTTATAATAAACTGATAATCTAATAAGTAAACTGTTTTCCTGAGTTCTGCGAGCCACTCTAGCAAATTCTCAAGCCAGAGGAGGGGGTTGTGGGAACCTCTGATTTATAGTCAATGGATCAGAAGTATAAAGTGACAACCTGGAACTCATGACTGATGTCTGAAATGGGGAGAGGGGGGCAGTCCTACAGGACTGAGCACTTAACCCGTGGGGTCTGCACTAACTCCAGGTAGTTAGTGTCACAACTGAATCATAGGACACCCAATTTGTGTCCAGAAAGTTGGAGAACTGGTTGATATGAGAAAAAAAAAACCCATACATTTGTTGCTGGAAGTACTGAGTATAGGAAAATACAGTTTTTTCCTTTTACATAGCAAAAGGGATTTTGCAGATGTGAATAAGGTTAAGTACTTTGAGATGAGGACATTATCCTGGATTATCCAGGTAGGCCCAATCTAATCAGACGAATCCTTAAAAGGGAGACGCTTTCCCAGCTGTGGTCAGACGGAAATGTCACTAACAGGAGAAGGGTCAAAGAGATGCAACCTTTCCAGCTTTGAAGATGGAGGAAGGGGCCACGAGCCAAGGAATGCAGGTGGCCTCAGAAGCAGGAAAAGGCAAGGAAATCCATTCTCCCCTAGAGCCTGCAGAAAAGAACCCCACCAACACCTTCATTTTAGCCCATGAGACCCGTGTCAGATTTCTGCCCTACAGAACTGTACAATAATAAATGTGTGTGTTTTAAGCCACTAAATTTGTGGTAATTTGTACTGACAGCAATAGAAAACTAATGGACTAAGTCAACAATGCGTGTGATACTTTAAAACAATATTGGAATCATAATGTTATAACCATTTACCTTCATCTCAATGAATTGCCTTAGTAACGAGATAATCACATCAAATAAACAGAGTCTATTAAATAACTGCGGACAAAGCTGCTCAGGAGCCATCCTGGATTAAAACACTTTCATCACTTGCCAGGAAGAAAACAAAACCATGCCATCAAGCCAGAAACTCTCCAACTAGTTTTATGCAAACCAACAAAAACAAAAATTATAAATCCAGTGATTTCTCCTTATATGTTATGTCCTGCATGACTCTTAGATAGCGAAGAGTACAGGAGAAACATATTAATACTCTTTCACCCTCTATACAGTAAAAGGAAAGGAGGCAAGTGCCAGCCACTATACTGAGCTCTTACATATATGAACTTACTGGATTTTCACACAGCCCTAAAATGTAAGTATCCTTTTGCCAAAGGTCAAGTCTTTTAACCAAGCTCATATGGCAAATAAATAGCAGCACTGGATTAAAATCCAAATAAGATTCTAAAGCCTGTGTTCTTTCCATTCTGCCACATTAAGAAAATGAAATAATTATGGGAAGGAAGAATAGGAAATGTCCCCAGTTCCAGAATGATGACCTTTCAATTCCTACGGCATTTGGGCTGTAACTGTCTTTCCCCTTTTCTACATCCTGCCTGTAGTGTTTTATATGTTTGTTGCATTTGCTTTACTGGATTATAAATGCAGAAACTGTTTCATGGATATTTCTGTGTCTTCTCTTATACACATATCTGTACAATGTCTAATACTGTTACTATAGTTACTATTATTATTGTCACTATTACTATTGTTACTGTTGCTATTACTGCTATTATTAACAGCAGTAATAATCATATCTAACACTTACTGAGTGCACCCTCTGTCCCAAGCACTGTTCTAATAATTTCACAATTTCATAGTCCTAATTCATTTAATCCTCCCAAGAATTTTATGAGGTAGGCACTGTTATCATTGCTATTTATAGATAAAGAAACTGAGGCACAGAGATGTTAAACAACTTGTGCTATATCACACAGCTAGCAAATGGTAGAACCTGGAGAGTGCCCCAAGCAGCGTGGCTCGCAACCACTGTTATATTGGAAGTACACTACTGGCATCTATTAGGAACCCAAAAAACCCCTCTTCTTACTCTACAAAAAGTGAGGTGATGGGGCCGGCCTGGTGGTACAGTGGTTAAGTTCACACATTCTGCTTCTTGGCGGCCCAGGGTTGCCGATTCGGATCCTGGGTGCGGACATGGCACTGCTTAGCAAAAGCCATGCTGTGGTAGGCGTCCCACATATAAAGTAGAGGAAGATGGGCATGGATGTCAGTTCAGGGCCAGGCTTCCTCAGCAAAAAAGAGGAGGACTGGCAGTAGTTAGCTCAGGGCTAATCTTCCTCAAAAAAAAAAAAAAACATATAATAGTGGGGATTATGATACCAAGCAGAGAGAACAATTGATACAAGTCATCCAGCATCTCTAACAATAGGCACTGATTGATTAACACGACCCCTTTAATTATATATTCTACAATTATTTTAATAAGGG
>NW_025796002.1:5051-6544 GCF_021613505.1 Equus quagga
CTTTTTGCTGAGGAAGACTGGCCCTGAGCTAACATCCATGCCCATCTTCCTCTACTTTATATGTGGGACGCCTACCACAGCATGGCGGGCCAAATGGTGCCATGTCCACACCTGGGATCAGAACCTGCGAACCCCGGGCCTCCAGAAAGTGCGCACTTAACTGCTGCGCCACCAGGCCGGCCCCAGGGGTGTTTTAATGAAAATGAGAGAGGATATGAAATCTATTTATGATATCCTCCCTCTGTCTTCCAGTCTTTGATGGGCTGAAATGAGAAAGTGTGAGACACATTTTCAAATCACCAATCTGGACAGGTGTCAGAGGAACTTGAGTCCTACAGCCGAGACGGGAGGAGGGGGTAGCATAAAGTTTGGGCAAAATCTGAGGACTCGGCGTCTCCCTCCGGAATCCTTCGTCCTCCTAGACTCCTCTGTGAGAACGCGGAGAGAGGCGCCAAAGGCCAGGAACAGGAGCTCCCGGAGGGCCGACAAGGGGGCGCAGGGATGGGGAAGGGGCGACTGGGAAGGACAGGATTAGTACTGAGTACCGAGTGCACTGCCGCTTCAAGGGTCTGGATGAGACGCTTGACAACCCTGTGACAGACATAAACCCTCTCTCTACCCTCCTCCGTCTGGCACAGGCACTGAAGAGAATAGTATAACCCTGTTCTCAACAGGCAGCCAAGAAGCCACAGCCCATAAATTTTCAAATTCCTAATACTGCTTCCCATTGAGGCAGAATAGAAAGTTTTGAAGGACTATTTTTTTTAACTATTGTAAAATCTAAATACGACTCCCTGTGAACCATCAAAACAAAAATAGTTTTCAAAACTTGAGGTTTTTGTTTGTTTTTTGTTTTGTGTGGTCTGAACTGTAAAATGTAATCCTCAGAAGACAGAACAGAAGAGTGAAAGAATAAAAGAATGAAACCAACAGGGACAGCAAAGCACAAATAAAGAGACAGGCAGGGAATCCCGGTGTGGTTTGGGTTCCTGGCTGCAGCTGCTCCTCTCGTCTCTCTGTGGTTTGGCACTTTAGCTTTCTTCGAATTCTGTAAAGTAATAAATCCTCTTTTTTCACCTATGCCAGTGGTGAGCTGGATTTCTGCTAACAACCAAACTAATACACTCATCAAACACCAACCAGGCACCAGGAGAAAAGAGGAATATACGCCTGATCTAGAAAGTTCCTAGAGACTTGGCCTGTGACAGAAACGCCAGGCGTAAGGGAGATTTCCTGTGAGTCATGTTAGCCCCGCCAGCCTTTCAACAGTTCTCAGGCCTCAAACCAGAAAAACTCCCTCCCCTCCTGAATCAGCTTTGACTGCTCCTAATTTCATCCAGCCGACTCTCGACTACTCTCACACGTTTCAAATGAACTGCCATCCAGCAGGAGAAGTAAATGAGCATTAGTGGGGAACCTGATGCAAGCCCCTAATATTTTCAACTTTCAGCTGGTATCTTTTTTTTTTTGAGGAAGATTAGCCCTGAGCTAAC
>NW_025796003.1:0-1493 GCF_021613505.1 Equus quagga
GTTAGCTCAGGGCTAATCTTCCTCAAAAAAAAAAAGATACCAGCTGAAAGTTGAAAATATTAGGGGCTTGCATCAGGTTCCCCACTAATGCTCATTTACTTCTCCTGCTGGATGGCAGTTCATTTGAAACGTGTGAGAGTAGTCGAGAGTCGGCTGGATGAAATTAGGAGCAGTCAAAGCTGATTCAGGAGGGGAGGGAGTTTTTCTGGTTTGAGGCCTGAGAACTGTTGAAAGGCTGGCGGGGCTAACATGACTCACAGGAAATCTCCCTTACGCCTGGCGTTTCTGTCACAGGCCAAGTCTCTAGGAACTTTCTAGATCAGGCGTATATTCCTCTTTTCTCCTGGTGCCTGGTTGGTGTTTGATGAGTGTATTAGTTTGGTTGTTAGCAGAAATCCAGCTCACCACTGGCATAGGTGAAAAAAGAGGATTTATTACTTTACAGAATTCGAAGAAAGCTAAAGTGCCAAACCACAGAGAGACGAGAGGAGCAGCTGCAGCCAGGAACCCAAACCACACCGGGATTCCCTGCCTGTCTCTTTATTTGTGCTTTGCTGTCCCTGTTGGTTTCATTCTTTTATTCTTTCACTCTTCTGTTCTGTCTTCTGAGGATTACATTTTACAGTTCAGACCACACAAAACAAAAAACAAACAAAAACCTCAAGTTTTGAAAACTATTTTTGTTTTGATGGTTCACAGGGAGTCGTATTTAGATTTTACAATAGTTAAAAAAAATAGTCCTTCAAAACTTTCTATTCTGCCTCAATGGGAAGCAGTATTAGGAATTTGAAAATTTATGGGCTGTGGCTTCTTGGCTGCCTGTTGAGAACAGGGTTATACTATTCTCTTCAGTGCCTGTGCCAGACGGAGGAGGGTAGAGAGAGGGTTTATGTCTGTCACAGGGTTGTCAAGCGTCTCATCCAGACCCTTGAAGCGGCAGTGCACTCGGTACTCAGTACTAATCCTGTCCTTCCCAGTCGCCCCTTCCCCATCCCTGCGCCCCCTTGTCGGCCCTCCGGGAGCTCCTGTTCCTGGCCTTTGGCGCCTCTCTCCGCGTTCTCACAGAGGAGTCTAGGAGGACGAAGGATTCCGGAGGGAGACGCCGAGTCCTCAGATTTTGCCCAAACTTTATGCTACCCCCTCCTCCCGTCTCGGCTGTAGGACTCAAGTTCCTCTGACACCTGTCCAGATTGGTGATTTGAAAATGTGTCTCACACTTTCTCATTTCAGCCCATCAAAGACTGGAAGACAGAGGGAGGATATCATAAATAGATTTCATATCCTCTCTCATTTTCATTAAAACACCCCTGGGGCCGGCCTGGTGGCGCAGCAGTTAAGTGCGCACTTTCTGGAGGCCCGGGGTTCGCAGGTTCTGATCCCAGGTGTGGACATGGCACCATTTGGCCCGCCATGCTGTGGTAGGCGTCCCACATATAAAGTAGAGGAAGATGGGCATGGATGTTAGCTCAGGGCCAGTCTTCCTCAGCAAAAAG
>NW_025796003.1:1593-6544 GCF_021613505.1 Equus quagga
CCCTTATTAAAATAATTGTAGAATATATAATTAAAGGGGTCGTGTTAATCAATCAGTGCCTATTGTTAGAGATGCTGGATGACTTGTATCAATTGTTCTCTCTGCTTGGTATCATAATCCCCACTATTATATGTTTTTTTTTTTTTTTGAGGAAGATTAGCCCTGAGCTAACTACTGCCAGTCCTCCTCTTTTTTGCTGAGGAAGCCTGGCCCTGAACTGACATCCATGCCCATCTTCCTCTACTTTATATGTGGGACGCCTACCACAGCATGGCTTTTGCTAAGCAGTGCCATGTCCGCACCCAGGATCCGAATCGGCAACCCTGGGCCGCCAAGAAGCAGAATGTGTGAACTTAACCACTGTACCACCAGGCCGGCCCCATCACCTCACTTTTTGTAGAGTAAGAAGAGGGGTTTTTTGGGTTCCTAATAGATGCCAGTAGTGTACTTCCAATATAACAGTGGTTGCGAGCCACGCTGCTTGGGGCACTCTCCAGGTTCTACCATTTGCTAGCTGTGTGATATAGCACAAGTTGTTTAACATCTCTGTGCCTCAGTTTCTTTATCTATAAATAGCAATGATAACAGTGCCTACCTCATAAAATTCTTGGGAGGATTAAATGAATTAGGACTATGAAATTGTGAAATTATTAGAACAGTGCTTGGGACAGAGGGTGCACTCAGTAAGTGTTAGATATGATTATTACTGCTGTTAATAATAGCAGTAATAGCAACAGTAACAATAGTAATAGTGACAATAATAATAGTAACTATAGTAACAGTATTAGACATTGTACAGATATGTGTATAAGAGAAGACACAGAAATATCCATGAAACAGTTTCTGCATTTATAATCCAGTAAAGCAAATGCAACAAACATATAAAACACTACAGGCAGGATGTAGAAAAGGGGAAAGACAGTTACAGCCCAAATGCCGTAGGAATTGAAAGGTCATCATTCTGGAACTGGGGACATTTCCTATTCTTCCTTCCCATAATTATTTCATTTTCTTAATGTGGCAGAATGGAAAGAACACAGGCTTTAGAATCTTATTTGGATTTTAATCCAGTGCTGCTATTTATTTGCCATATGAGCTTGGTTAAAAGACTTGACCTTTGGCAAAAGGATACTTACATTTTAGGGCTGTGTGAAAATCCAGTAAGTTCATATATGTAAGAGCTCAGTATAGTGGCTGGCACTTGCCTCCTTTCCTTTTACTGTATAGAGGGTGAAAGAGTATTAATATGTTTCTCCTGTACTCTTCGCTATCTAAGAGTCATGCAGGACATAACATATAAGGAGAAATCACTGGATTTATAATTTTTGTTTTTGTTGGTTTGCATAAAACTAGTTGGAGAGTTTCTGGCTTGATGGCATGGTTTTGTTTTCTTCCTGGCAAGTGATGAAAGTGTTTTAATCCAGGATGGCTCCTGAGCAGCTTTGTCCGCAGTTATTTAATAGACTCTGTTTATTTGATGTGATTATCTCGTTACTAAGGCAATTCATTGAGATGAAGGTAAATGGTTATAACATTATGATTCCAATATTGTTTTAAAGTATCACACGCATTGTTGACTTAGTCCATTAGTTTTCTATTGCTGTCAGTACAAATTACCACAAATTTAGTGGCTTAAAACACACACATTTATTATTGTACAGTTCTGTAGGGCAGAAATCTGACACGGGTCTCATGGGCTAAAATGAAGGTGTTGGTGGGGTTCTTTTCTGCAGGCTCTAGGGGAGAATGGATTTCCTTGCCTTTTCCTGCTTCTGAGGCCACCTGCATTCCTTGGCTCGTGGCCCCTTCCTCCATCTTCAAAGCTGGAAAGGTTGCATCTCTTTGACCCTTCTCCTGTTAGTGACATTTCCGTCTGACCACAGCTGGGAAAGCGTCTCCCTTTTAAGGATTCGTCTGATTAGATTGGGCCTACCTGGATAATCCAGGATAATGTCCTCATCTCAAAGTACTTAACCTTATTCACATCTGCAAAATCCCTTTTGCTATGTAAAAGGAAAAAACTGTATTTTCCTATACTCAGTACTTCCAGCAACAAATGTATGGGTTTTTTTTTTCTCATATCAACCAGTTCTCCAACTTTCTGGACACAAATTGGGTGTCCTATGATTCAGTTGTGACACTAACTACCTGGAGTTAGTGCAGACCCCACGGGTTAAGTGCTCAGTCCTGTAGGACTGCCCCCCTCTCCCCATTTCAGACATCAGTCATGAGTTCCAGGTTGTCACTTTATACTTCTGATCCATTGACTATAAATCAGAGGTTCCCACAACCCCCTCCTCTGGCTTGAGAATTTGCTAGAGTGGCTCGCAGAACTCAGGAAAACAGTTTACTTATTAGATTATCAGTTTATTATAAAGGGATACAACTCAGGACCAGTCAGATGGAAGAGATGTGTAGGGCAAGGTATGGGGGAAGGGGCATGGAGCTTCCGTGCCCTTTCCAGGTGCACCACCCTCCCAGCACCTCAAGGTGTCCACTAACCCGGAAGGACTCGAATCCCTTTGGTTTTGTTTTCGTAGGCATGAGTAATTAACTCAACCTCCAGCCCCTCTGCCCTCCCTGGGGCCAGGGCTGAAAGTTCAAACCCTCTAATCACAGGTTGGTACCCTTGGCAACCAGCCCCCCATCCTTAGGGGCTTCACCCAGGAGGTCACTTTTACCTCATTAACTTAAACTCGGGTGTGCTTGAAAGGGGCTTGTTATGAATAACAGAAGACCCTCCTTTCATCTTTATCGTTCTGGAGCTATTTCAGCAACTGACGACAAGAACCAAATATAACAAAAGATGCTCCTTACACTTTTATCACTTAGGAAATTACAAGGGTTTTAGGAGGTCTAGCCAGGAGCAAAGACCAAAATATATATTTCTTATTATATTGCAATATCATACCATATAAGGAGACTTACTCACAGGTTCCGGGGGACTGGGGCATGGACATTTTTGGGGGGAGCCATTAGTCTGCCTACTGCATTTAGTGGTAGAATCTAAAGATAGTTGTAATAAAAATAGCTTTAGAGCACAAAGAAATAAGACCACCTGGATGTTGGTAAAAATGTAAGCAATAATTCGTAAAATGTCCAGGAAACCTCAGCTCATCTAAACCCACAACCTTTTGCACATGCTCATCATTTGAAATAATCAACCACGAGTCGCCAGCCTCTTTTCAAGTTGTACCACAGGTTGGAAGACATTTGGTAGCTGGTAGTTCCTTTGGATGAGCTGCATTTCCAGGCTCCAGTCGTGCTGAGAGTTCACAATACTGTTCCCTCTGGAACAGCAGTTCCTGTCCCCCGTCACTTGATCCAAACAGCTTGTCTTCATTCTTCAAGTCTCAGATGAACCATCGCTTCTTGAGTAAGGCCTTCTGTGAAATCTCAGATTAGGTTAGGTCTCATGGTCTCATCCTAATTGTTTCTTTACTGCTTTTTTTTTTTTTCACTGCTGTATTGTGAATTCCATGAAGGCAGGGGCTCTGTTTCTCCGTATTCCCAGAGCCTGGCACAGTGTCAGGATTCTACTAGGTACTACAAAAATATTTGCTGAATTGAACTGGGTATGATTACGAGGACGGTAATAAAGGCCACTGTGGGCTGTTGACGTTGCTTTCCAGGTTGGACTCTTGCCGCTAAGCAGGCAAGGAAAATTCCCACGTTGCAGGCCCCAGGTAGAACGCCTGGAGTGGTGTATTTACTGCAAAGGCTCCTGCTTCTCCTGAAAACAGACACTTGATTTGATTGTCCCTGAGCTAGATCAGCAACCTGGGACAAGGCTGCAGGTTTCCAGGTGTGCTCTGTCCGGTCCATAGGTCCAGTTAGTTTCAAATACCTCAAGTGGCTCTTCCCTCTCTCTCCACACTTCTGTGTGTGTGTTTCAAGGTTCAGTAGCCAATCAAGGCATTGAGTGCTGGTCCCTTCAACTAAAGTCCTTTTGATTTTCTGCTTAACTGTAATTTTCCGGAGGATTTGATATTGGTAGCTGTGGGATGATAACGTGATAATTAAAGTTGTCAGGTACTGCAGAAGGTTGCATACTTCAGTAGTGTGGACGGTATTTATTAAACTGTTTGGAGTATGTTAGGATATATTTGCACACAAAAGTCTAAGTAAAATGCCAAATAATTATAATTCTATAGTTGCTAATTTATTCTATAATAACTGAGTTTGCAGTTATAGGATATATTCTCTATTATAAAATATAATATTGAAGTCATATTCACTGCTCAGATGAAAGGTGAGGAATTAACAGACAGAGATGGAATTAGAATCAGCCAACCTGTATTTTTGTAGCTTCATCCATTTTCATCAAATATATGGTTAGAAGAAAAAAAAAGAAGGAATGGATCCTCTATTTTGAAGTTATTTTAACAGAATCCTGTGGGAGGGAACTTAGTGGGCTAGCAGAAGCATTCTACTTTGTGCTGTGGGTTTGTATTTCGTACCTGATTCTGCCGCTTTTGAACAACGTCAGTTAGGCAACCCATTCACCTCTCTCAGCCTCAGTGTTTTTGTCTGTAACCCTATAGCATTGTTAAACGGATCAAAAATCAAATAAGATAGGGTATAGAATAGTTTTTGTAAATTGCGAGACACTATAAAAAACATAAAGTAAGGTCTTCTGATGGGGTCCATTAGCATGGGTGTAATAAATAAATAATACTTGATGATGATGGATACCCCATTGGCAAGTCCAAGGAGCTTTAAGTCAGCAGTTTGGAAATCTTGAATTGTCAACAGAGAATCACAGGGCATAAGGAGTTGGGGGAGAAATAAAAGAAGGAAGGTGAGCTGTGAATCCCCAATAACATGAGGACTCAAAACGAGGAGTCCAGAAATCTTCATGGGGCCGGCCCGGTGGCACAGTGGCTAAGTTCACAGGTTCCACTTCTCGGCGGCCCAGGGTTCGCTGGTTCGGATCCCGGGTGCGGACATG
>NW_025796004.1:0-4951 GCF_021613505.1 Equus quagga
CATGTCCGCACCCGGGATCCGAACCAGCGAACCCTGGGCCGCCGAGAAGTGGAACCTGTGAACTTAGCCACTGTGCCACCGGGCCGGCCCCATGAAGATTTCTGGACTCCTCGTTTTGAGTCCTCATGTTATTGGGGATTCACAGCTCACCTTCCTTCTTTTATTTCTCCCCCAACTCCTTATGCCCTGTGATTCTCTGTTGACAATTCAAGATTTCCAAACTGCTGACTTAAAGCTCCTTGGACTTGCCAATGGGGTATCCATCATCATCAAGTATTATTTATTTATTACACCCATGCTAATGGACCCCATCAGAAGACCTTACTTTATGTTTTTTATAGTGTCTCGCAATTTACAAAAACTATTCTATACCCTATCTTATTTGATTTTTGATCCGTTTAACAATGCTATAGGGTTACAGACAAAAACACTGAGGCTGAGAGAGGTGAATGGGTTGCCTAACTGACGTTGTTCAAAAGCGGCAGAATCAGGTACGAAATACAAACCCACAGCACAAAGTAGAATGCTTCTGCTAGCCCACTAAGTTCCCTCCCACAGGATTCTGTTAAAATAACTTCAAAATAGAGGATCCATTCCTTCTTTTTTTTTCTTCTAACCATATATTTGATGAAAATGGATGAAGCTACAAAAATACAGGTTGGCTGATTCTAATTCCATCTCTGTCTGTTAATTCCTCACCTTTCATCTGAGCAGTGAATATGACTTCAATATTATATTTTATAATAGAGAATATATCCTATAACTGCAAACTCAGTTATTATAGAATAAATTAGCAACTATAGAATTATAATTATTTGGCATTTTACTTAGACTTTTGTGTGCAAATATATCCTAACATACTCCAAACAGTTTAATAAATACCGTCCACACTACTGAAGTATGCAACCTTCTGCAGTACCTGACAACTTTAATTATCACGTTATCATCCCACAGCTACCAATATCAAATCCTCCGGAAAATTACAGTTAAGCAGAAAATCAAAAGGACTTTAGTTGAAGGGACCAGCACTCAATGCCTTGATTGGCTACTGAACCTTGAAACACACACACAGAAGTGTGGAGAGAGAGGGAAGAGCCACTTGAGGTATTTGAAACTAACTGGACCTATGGACCGGACAGAGCACACCTGGAAACCTGCAGCCTTGTCCCAGGTTGCTGATCTAGCTCAGGGACAATCAAATCAAGTGTCTGTTTTCAGGAGAAGCAGGAGCCTTTGCAGTAAATACACCACTCCAGGCGTTCTACCTGGGGCCTGCAACGTGGGAATTTTCCTTGCCTGCTTAGCGGCAAGAGTCCAACCTGGAAAGCAACGTCAACAGCCCACAGTGGCCTTTATTACCGTCCTCGTAATCATACCCAGTTCAATTCAGCAAATATTTTTGTAGTACCTAGTAGAATCCTGACACTGTGCCAGGCTCTGGGAATACGGAGAAACAGAGCCCCTGCCTTCATGGAATTCACAATACAGCAGTGAAAAAAAAAAAAAGCAGTAAAGAAACAATTAGGATGAGACCATGAGACCTAACCTAATCTGAGATTTCACAGAAGGCCTTACTCAAGAAGCGATGGTTCATCTGAGACTTGAAGAATGAAGACAAGCTGTTTGGATCAAGTGACGGGGGACAGGAACTGCTGTTCCAGAGGGAACAGTATTGTGAACTCTCAGCACGACTGGAGCCTGGAAATGCAGCTCATCCAAAGGAACTACCAGCTACCAAATGTCTTCCAACCTGTGGTACAACTTGAAAAGAGGCTGGCGACTCGTGGTTGATTATTTCAAATGATGAGCATGTGCAAAAGGTTGTGGGTTTAGATGAGCTGAGGTTTCCTGGACATTTTACGAATTATTGCTTACATTTTTACCAACATCCAGGTGGTCTTATTTCTTTGTGCTCTAAAGCTATTTTTATTACAACTATCTTTAGATTCTACCACTAAATGCAGTAGGCAGACTAATGGCTCCCCCCAAAAATGTCCATGCCCCAGTCCCCCGGAACCTGTGAGTAAGTCTCCTTATATGGTATGATATTGCAATATAATAAGAAATATATATTTTGGTCTTTGCTCCTGGCTAGACCTCCTAAAACCCTTGTAATTTCCTAAGTGATAAAAGTGTAAGGAGCATCTTTTGTTATATTTGGTTCTTGTCGTCAGTTGCTGAAATAGCTCCAGAACGATAAAGATGAAAGGAGGGTCTTCTGTTATTCATAACAAGCCCCTTTCAAGCACACCCGAGTTTAAGTTAATGAGGTAAAAGTGACCTCCTGGGTGAAGCCCCTAAGGATGGGGGGCTGGTTGCCAAGGGTACCAACCTGTGATTAGAGGGTTTGAACTTTCAGCCCTGGCCCCAGGGAGGGCAGAGGGGCTGGAGGTTGAGTTAATTACTCATGCCTACGAAAACAAAACCAAAGGGATTCGAGTCCTTCCGGGTTAGTGGACACCTTGAGGTGCTGGGAGGGTGGTGCACCTGGAAAGGGCACGGAAGCTCCATGCCCCTTCCCCCATACCTTGCCCTACACATCTCTTCCATCTGACTGGTCCTGAGTTGTATCCCTTTATAATAAACTGATAATCTAATAAGTAAACTGTTTTCCTGAGTTCTGCGAGCCACTCTAGCAAATTCTCAAGCCAGAGGAGGGGGTTGTGGGAACCTCTGATTTATAGTCAATGGATCAGAAGTATAAAGTGACAACCTGGAACTCATGACTGATGTCTGAAATGGGGAGAGGGGGGCAGTCCTACAGGACTGAGCACTTAACCCGTGGGGTCTGCACTAACTCCAGGTAGTTAGTGTCACAACTGAATCATAGGACACCCAATTTGTGTCCAGAAAGTTGGAGAACTGGTTGATATGAGAAAAAAAAAACCCATACATTTGTTGCTGGAAGTACTGAGTATAGGAAAATACAGTTTTTTCCTTTTACATAGCAAAAGGGATTTTGCAGATGTGAATAAGGTTAAGTACTTTGAGATGAGGACATTATCCTGGATTATCCAGGTAGGCCCAATCTAATCAGACGAATCCTTAAAAGGGAGACGCTTTCCCAGCTGTGGTCAGACGGAAATGTCACTAACAGGAGAAGGGTCAAAGAGATGCAACCTTTCCAGCTTTGAAGATGGAGGAAGGGGCCACGAGCCAAGGAATGCAGGTGGCCTCAGAAGCAGGAAAAGGCAAGGAAATCCATTCTCCCCTAGAGCCTGCAGAAAAGAACCCCACCAACACCTTCATTTTAGCCCATGAGACCCGTGTCAGATTTCTGCCCTACAGAACTGTACAATAATAAATGTGTGTGTTTTAAGCCACTAAATTTGTGGTAATTTGTACTGACAGCAATAGAAAACTAATGGACTAAGTCAACAATGCGTGTGATACTTTAAAACAATATTGGAATCATAATGTTATAACCATTTACCTTCATCTCAATGAATTGCCTTAGTAACGAGATAATCACATCAAATAAACAGAGTCTATTAAATAACTGCGGACAAAGCTGCTCAGGAGCCATCCTGGATTAAAACACTTTCATCACTTGCCAGGAAGAAAACAAAACCATGCCATCAAGCCAGAAACTCTCCAACTAGTTTTATGCAAACCAACAAAAACAAAAATTATAAATCCAGTGATTTCTCCTTATATGTTATGTCCTGCATGACTCTTAGATAGCGAAGAGTACAGGAGAAACATATTAATACTCTTTCACCCTCTATACAGTAAAAGGAAAGGAGGCAAGTGCCAGCCACTATACTGAGCTCTTACATATATGAACTTACTGGATTTTCACACAGCCCTAAAATGTAAGTATCCTTTTGCCAAAGGTCAAGTCTTTTAACCAAGCTCATATGGCAAATAAATAGCAGCACTGGATTAAAATCCAAATAAGATTCTAAAGCCTGTGTTCTTTCCATTCTGCCACATTAAGAAAATGAAATAATTATGGGAAGGAAGAATAGGAAATGTCCCCAGTTCCAGAATGATGACCTTTCAATTCCTACGGCATTTGGGCTGTAACTGTCTTTCCCCTTTTCTACATCCTGCCTGTAGTGTTTTATATGTTTGTTGCATTTGCTTTACTGGATTATAAATGCAGAAACTGTTTCATGGATATTTCTGTGTCTTCTCTTATACACATATCTGTACAATGTCTAATACTGTTACTATAGTTACTATTATTATTGTCACTATTACTATTGTTACTGTTGCTATTACTGCTATTATTAACAGCAGTAATAATCATATCTAACACTTACTGAGTGCACCCTCTGTCCCAAGCACTGTTCTAATAATTTCACAATTTCATAGTCCTAATTCATTTAATCCTCCCAAGAATTTTATGAGGTAGGCACTGTTATCATTGCTATTTATAGATAAAGAAACTGAGGCACAGAGATGTTAAACAACTTGTGCTATATCACACAGCTAGCAAATGGTAGAACCTGGAGAGTGCCCCAAGCAGCGTGGCTCGCAACCACTGTTATATTGGAAGTACACTACTGGCATCTATTAGGAACCCAAAAAACCCCTCTTCTTACTCTACAAAAAGTGAGGTGATGGGGCCGGCCTGGTGGTACAGTGGTTAAGTTCACACATTCTGCTTCTTGGCGGCCCAGGGTTGCCGATTCGGATCCTGGGTGCGGACATGGCACTGCTTAGCAAAAGCCATGCTGTGGTAGGCGTCCCACATATAAAGTAGAGGAAGATGGGCATGGATGTCAGTTCAGGGCCAGGCTTCCTCAGCAAAAAAGAGGAGGACTGGCAGTAGTTAGCTCAGGGCTAATCTTCCTCAAAAAAAAAAAAAAACATATAATAGTGGGGATTATGATACCAAGCAGAGAGAACAATTGATACAAGTCATCCAGCATCTCTAACAATAGGCACTGATTGATTAACACGACCCCTTTAATTATATATTCTACAATTATTTTAATAAGGG
>NW_025796004.1:5051-6544 GCF_021613505.1 Equus quagga
CTTTTTGCTGAGGAAGACTGGCCCTGAGCTAACATCCATGCCCATCTTCCTCTACTTTATATGTGGGACGCCTACCACAGCATGGCGGGCCAAATGGTGCCATGTCCACACCTGGGATCAGAACCTGCGAACCCCGGGCCTCCAGAAAGTGCGCACTTAACTGCTGCGCCACCAGGCCGGCCCCAGGGGTGTTTTAATGAAAATGAGAGAGGATATGAAATCTATTTATGATATCCTCCCTCTGTCTTCCAGTCTTTGATGGGCTGAAATGAGAAAGTGTGAGACACATTTTCAAATCACCAATCTGGACAGGTGTCAGAGGAACTTGAGTCCTACAGCCGAGACGGGAGGAGGGGGTAGCATAAAGTTTGGGCAAAATCTGAGGACTCGGCGTCTCCCTCCGGAATCCTTCGTCCTCCTAGACTCCTCTGTGAGAACGCGGAGAGAGGCGCCAAAGGCCAGGAACAGGAGCTCCCGGAGGGCCGACAAGGGGGCGCAGGGATGGGGAAGGGGCGACTGGGAAGGACAGGATTAGTACTGAGTACCGAGTGCACTGCCGCTTCAAGGGTCTGGATGAGACGCTTGACAACCCTGTGACAGACATAAACCCTCTCTCTACCCTCCTCCGTCTGGCACAGGCACTGAAGAGAATAGTATAACCCTGTTCTCAACAGGCAGCCAAGAAGCCACAGCCCATAAATTTTCAAATTCCTAATACTGCTTCCCATTGAGGCAGAATAGAAAGTTTTGAAGGACTATTTTTTTTAACTATTGTAAAATCTAAATACGACTCCCTGTGAACCATCAAAACAAAAATAGTTTTCAAAACTTGAGGTTTTTGTTTGTTTTTTGTTTTGTGTGGTCTGAACTGTAAAATGTAATCCTCAGAAGACAGAACAGAAGAGTGAAAGAATAAAAGAATGAAACCAACAGGGACAGCAAAGCACAAATAAAGAGACAGGCAGGGAATCCCGGTGTGGTTTGGGTTCCTGGCTGCAGCTGCTCCTCTCGTCTCTCTGTGGTTTGGCACTTTAGCTTTCTTCGAATTCTGTAAAGTAATAAATCCTCTTTTTTCACCTATGCCAGTGGTGAGCTGGATTTCTGCTAACAACCAAACTAATACACTCATCAAACACCAACCAGGCACCAGGAGAAAAGAGGAATATACGCCTGATCTAGAAAGTTCCTAGAGACTTGGCCTGTGACAGAAACGCCAGGCGTAAGGGAGATTTCCTGTGAGTCATGTTAGCCCCGCCAGCCTTTCAACAGTTCTCAGGCCTCAAACCAGAAAAACTCCCTCCCCTCCTGAATCAGCTTTGACTGCTCCTAATTTCATCCAGCCGACTCTCGACTACTCTCACACGTTTCAAATGAACTGCCATCCAGCAGGAGAAGTAAATGAGCATTAGTGGGGAACCTGATGCAAGCCCCTAATATTTTCAACTTTCAGCTGGTATCTTTTTTTTTTTGAGGAAGATTAGCCCTGAGCTAAC
>NW_025796005.1:0-1564 GCF_021613505.1 Equus quagga
GTCCAAAAGATATCCCTGGTAAAGGAGGGCCAGCTGATATTAAAAAGCCACCTTCTAAACCATGTCCTCAGTGCTGAAGGGGATTCCATTGGGCGAATCAATGTTGCTATAAAATTAATGTAGATGGTAATCTAATCAACCATGACTTGGCGTCAGGAAACTCGAAACGGGGCACACTCCCCAGTGCCCCGAAAAACGAAGTTTGGGGAGCTCTGCTGCCAACAGGGGGTCCAGTGGCTCCGGATAGCCTTGCCCACTTGACCTCCCCATTGGCCTAAAAAGCAAACCTCTGCATCTGTACAAGGTGTAGGGGGGCTTATGACGCCTGAGGGAAGTGATCACGTACTCAAAGTCAGAGGACCTGAAAACCGAATTGCCTTAATTACACCCTACGTTCTTCCAACTCCATACTCCCTGTGGGGGTGACAAATAAAAATGGCAAGCAATAGGATATATTGGAGTATATGAGGAAGCCATTGGATATAAACCTAATTCGGCCTGACCTTGTTTTTCCAAAAGGGCCTGACTGTGGCCATTGAGCATGCATTGTATATCTGCTTAGACATTTTGAGATAAAGGTGCAACTTCCCTCCCCCTCCCAAGGTTGGCGTCTCCTTAAAGATTAAGCATCTTTCTTTAGCCTGGGAACTGATTGCAGCGCTCACCTGTGACTGCCCAGCTCAAGGCAACAGACCTGCCAGCCTGCGGGGTTCACTGAGACAGCAGACCTGCCAGCCTGCGGGGTTCACTGAGACAGCAGACCTATCTGCCATTTCCATCAATGGCTGTGCCGACAGAGCAGCCTCCTGACTATTGTAAAAGGGACATTTCAATCATATGTGAAACATACTCTTTGAGGGTATATAATAACCACCCTGTGTACCCCCACTTCTTTGGAGTGCTCTGTTCCTTTGTGGAAAGATTCTCCCGGGTTATAATCCTCAGATTTAAGCTCAGAATAAACTCACCCAAATTTTCATTTGTAGATTGGTTATGGATTATTTTCCTCTACAGGGATGAGATTTGCTTTCTCAATGGAAACTATCTCTAAACATTAAGCCTTTTTCCTAGGGGCCGCTGATGTTATTAACATTCCTCCCATACCTATTCAATGGAAAACTACCACGCCTGTATGGATAGATCAGTGACCCCTTCCAAAAGAAAAATTACAGGCTTTAAAGATGCTAATACAGGAGCAACTAAAATTGGGCCATATTGAACCCTCAATTAGTCCCTGGAATACCCCAGTATTTGCGATAAAAAAGAAATCTGGAAAGTGGAGATTACTCCAGGACTTAAAGGCAATTAATGCTGTCATGCAACCTATGGGGGCTTCACAGAAGGGATTGCCAAACCCTTCTTTAATACCTGAGAATTGGCAAATTGTTGTTATTGACATTAGAGACTGTTTCTTTTCTCTACCTTTGTGCGCTGCTGATAGGGAAAAGCTCGCATTCACTGTCCCAGTTTATAACAATCAAGAGGTCCCCCAGAGATATCAGTGGAAGGTCTTGCCTCAGGGCATGAAAAACAGTCCTACCATATGCCAACAATTAGTAGGAGA
>NW_025796006.1:0-1564 GCF_021613505.1 Equus quagga
TCTCCTACTAATTGTTGGCATATGGTAGGACTGTTTTTCATGCCCTGAGGCAAGACCTTCCACTGATATCTCTGGGGGACCTCTTGATTGTTATAAACTGGGACAGTGAATGCGAGCTTTTCCCTATCAGCAGCGCACAAAGGTAGAGAAAAGAAACAGTCTCTAATGTCAATAACAACAATTTGCCAATTCTCAGGTATTAAAGAAGGGTTTGGCAATCCCTTCTGTGAAGCCCCCATAGGTTGCATGACAGCATTAATTGCCTTTAAGTCCTGGAGTAATCTCCACTTTCCAGATTTCTTTTTTATCGCAAATACTGGGGTATTCCAGGGACTAATTGAGGGTTCAATATGGCCCAATTTTAGTTGCTCCTGTATTAGCATCTTTAAAGCCTGTAATTTTTCTTTTGGAAGGGGTCACTGATCTATCCATACAGGCGTGGTAGTTTTCCATTGAATAGGTATGGGAGGAATGTTAATAACATCAGCGGCCCCTAGGAAAAAGGCTTAATGTTTAGAGATAGTTTCCATTGAGAAAGCAAATCTCATCCCTGTAGAGGAAAATAATCCATAACCAATCTACAAATGAAAATTTGGGTGAGTTTATTCTGAGCTTAAATCTGAGGATTATAACCCGGGAGAATCTTTCCACAAAGGAACAGAGCACTCCAAAGAAGTGGGGGTACACAGGGTGGTTATTATATACCCTCAAAGAGTATGTTTCACATATGATTGAAATGTCCCTTTTACAATAGTCAGGAGGCTGCTCTGTCGGCACAGCCATTGATGGAAATGGCAGATAGGTCTGCTGTCTCAGTGAACCCCGCAGGCTGGCAGGTCTGCTGTCTCAGTGAACCCCGCAGGCTGGCAGGTCTGTTGCCTTGAGCTGGGCAGTCACAGGTGAGCGCTGCAATCAGTTCCCAGGCTAAAGAAAGATGCTTAATCTTTAAGGAGACGCCAACCTTGGGAGGGGGAGGGAAGTTGCACCTTTATCTCAAAATGTCTAAGCAGATATACAATGCATGCTCAATGGCCACAGTCAGGCCCTTTTGGAAAAACAAGGTCAGGCCGAATTAGGTTTATATCCAATGGCTTCCTCATATACTCCAATATATCCTATTGCTTGCCATTTTTATTTGTCACCCCCACAGGGAGTATGGAGTTGGAAGAACGTAGGGTGTAATTAAGGCAATTCGGTTTTCAGGTCCTCTGACTTTGAGTACGTGATCACTTCCCTCAGGCGTCATAAGCCCCCCTACACCTTGTACAGATGCAGAGGTTTGCTTTTTAGGCCAATGGGGAGGTCAAGTGGGCAAGGCTATCCGGAGCCACTGGACCCCCTGTTGGCAGCAGAGCTCCCCAAACTTCGTTTTTCGGGGCACTGGGGAGTGTGCCCCGTTTCGAGTTTCCTGACGCCAAGTCATGGTTGATTAGATTACCATCTACATTAATTTTATAGCAACATTGATTCGCCCAATGGAATCCCCTTCAGCACTGAGGACATGGTTTAGAAGGTGGCTTTTTAATATCAGCTGGCCCTCCTTTACCAGGGATATCTTTTGGAC
>NW_025796007.1:0-1415 GCF_021613505.1 Equus quagga
TCTTCTCTAATGCATGTTGAGGTGATTTCAGAGCATGAGAATCTCACATATTGGGCCTTTATTCCTAATCCTCCTCTCTCTACTCTGGTTACTTGGTGGCTTGCCAATCCCCCTTTGTCCTCTAATGATTCTGACTGGACAGGAGGAACCGGGGTACCCCGACAACAACATACAGGCCTGCACCAAAAGGAAGAAGAACCTCTGGTGATGTATGCTAACAATTCACCTTTTTGTATGGTTTATTAAAACAAAAGCACAACATGTGTCGCCTTTCAGGAACAAATGTATTTTATTACCAACCTAAGAAAGGACAACAGGCAGCCAATGTGACATACATTACTGCTATATCAACATCTTACGAAGACAAAAGTATTGTCACACAAGTTCCTTCCATCCCGATTTGCCATCCAAAAACTGATTGGTGTCACAAACATTACTCAGTACAGTGGTCCCCTTGCCGTACAGCATATCCAAGGCGGGGCAACATCTTTGGGGCCAACGTACTGAATTAGGGACCTCATGGACATCTTTTGAGTGACAGTCATACTTGGGCCTTCAACAGATCAAGTCAGAAACCTATAACATGGAGCCAACACAGCCTATCTGGACCCCTGTTACAACTATCTCACAATGAGACAGGGTGCAGCCCCCTCACAAAGGAATATGGAGGGTCGGGTTGCCTTTATATCACGACAATTTTCCCATGGCAAGTATGGGAATGAAACTGGCAATTATTTACTAACATTGGTCAAAAATGTTTCTCATACCCTTATGATTTGTACCACCCATCCTTATGTGTTATTATGGGGAAACAGTGTCCCTGCTATCCAAGAATCTTCTGGTATGTATGCGGTTAATATTTCTCCCCCATATTGGTATTCTGATTGTTTAACACATTATAATGTAACCTCATTGAATGTGACCTATGTAATGGTGTTAAAAAGAAGAGCACATATTTGGTTACCTGTTGGTCTAAATCGGACATGGTCCAAAGAGCATGCTCTACATATCCTCCTTGAGTCCATGAGAAAATTATGCCCTAAGTGGTTTTTGGCTACTCTAATCGCGTTCATTGTGTCCGCGGTGATTATCATTGCATCAGCTGCTACAGCTACTACTGCCTTGGTTAACAGTGTTCAAACAGCCCATAAGGTGGAGTCTGTCTTGGTAAATGTCACTCAAGAATTACAGACACAGGTGGATATTGATAAAGGGCTAATGTCAGGATTGCAGGCATTAGAGGCAGCAGTAGAGTGGCTGGGAGAGCAGCAAAATGCATTATATATGAGTATAAAACTAAAATGTGACTGGCAAGTTACCATGCAATGCGTTACCCCCCTACTGTATAATAGCTCGCTGACATCTTGGCAAGAAATAAAAAAACATTTACAGGGGGCATTTAATACCTCCCTGGC
>NW_025796008.1:0-1415 GCF_021613505.1 Equus quagga
GCCAGGGAGGTATTAAATGCCCCCTGTAAATGTTTTTTTATTTCTTGCCAAGATGTCAGCGAGCTATTATACAGTAGGGGGGTAACGCATTGCATGGTAACTTGCCAGTCACATTTTAGTTTTATACTCATATATAATGCATTTTGCTGCTCTCCCAGCCACTCTACTGCTGCCTCTAATGCCTGCAATCCTGACATTAGCCCTTTATCAATATCCACCTGTGTCTGTAATTCTTGAGTGACATTTACCAAGACAGACTCCACCTTATGGGCTGTTTGAACACTGTTAACCAAGGCAGTAGTAGCTGTAGCAGCTGATGCAATGATAATCACCGCGGACACAATGAACGCGATTAGAGTAGCCAAAAACCACTTAGGGCATAATTTTCTCATGGACTCAAGGAGGATATGTAGAGCATGCTCTTTGGACCATGTCCGATTTAGACCAACAGGTAACCAAATATGTGCTCTTCTTTTTAACACCATTACATAGGTCACATTCAATGAGGTTACATTATAATGTGTTAAACAATCAGAATACCAATATGGGGGAGAAATATTAACCGCATACATACCAGAAGATTCTTGGATAGCAGGGACACTGTTTCCCCATAATAACACATAAGGATGGGTGGTACAAATCATAAGGGTATGAGAAACATTTTTGACCAATGTTAGTAAATAATTGCCAGTTTCATTCCCATACTTGCCATGGGAAAATTGTCGTGATATAAAGGCAACCCGACCCTCCATATTCCTTTGTGAGGGGGCTGCACCCTGTCTCATTGTGAGATAGTTGTAACAGGGGTCCAGATAGGCTGTGTTGGCTCCATGTTATAGGTTTCTGACTTGATCTGTTGAAGGCCCAAGTATGACTGTCACTCAAAAGATGTCCATGAGGTCCCTAATTCAGTACGTTGGCCCCAAAGATGTTGCCCCGCCTTGGATATGCTGTACGGCAAGGGGACCACTGTACTGAGTAATGTTTGTGACACCAATCAGTTTTTGGATGGCAAATCGGGATGGAAGGAACTTGTGTGACAATACTTTTGTCTTCGTAAGATGTTGATATAGCAGTAATGTATGTCACATTGGCTGCCTGTTGTCCTTTCTTAGGTTGGTAATAAAATACATTTGTTCCTGAAAGGCGACACATGTTGTGCTTTTGTTTTAATAAACCATACAAAAAGGTGAATTGTTAGCATACATCACCAGAGGTTCTTCTTCCTTTTGGTGCAGGCCTGTATGTTGTTGTCGGGGTACCCCGGTTCCTCCTGTCCAGTCAGAATCATTAGAGGACAAAGGGGGATTGGCAAGCCACCAAGTAACCAGAGTAGAGAGAGGAGGATTAGGAATAAAGGCCCAATATGTGAGATTCTCATGCTCTGAAATCACCTCAACATGCATTAGAGAAGA
>NW_025796009.1:0-5278 GCF_021613505.1 Equus quagga
CTGTTCCTTTTGTGGGATCTATCGGATGAGGAAAACTCGGCCTCTTTCACCAGAGCGCGCTTCAGGCAAAGCTGAGGAGGCGCCACCACTGCCTCCTCTGCCGTGCTCACCGCCAAGAGACTCTTAAAAAGGCCATTAGTAAGTCTCAGACAAATTTTGAACAAACGTCCTCAGACGATGATGATTTACCGTTCCCCCCTCTTTTAGAGAGGCGTTTCGCCTTCAAGAACCCTCCTGTCTTGCCTACTGCTCCTCCTTGTACTCCACCCGCCCCGTATGTTGATTCCAGGCAGTATAGTGTGGTTCATAATTTCCTTCAGGAAGGATTAAATCGTGGAGATCCTGATGTTTTTTCCTGTGCCTTCCCCGTGATGGTCAATCATGGGTGAAGAGAACATGAATCCCTTCTTTTGGGGGTGTTTAAGGAGCTGAAAAAGAGCATTAAAGAGAATGGAGTGCAGTCACCTTTCACTGTCAGGATGATAGAGGCACTGGGAGCCAGTTATCGTTCGCTACCCTGTGATTGGCTTTTGCTCGCAAAGACTCTTTTGTTGCATGCTGAATATACTCTTTTCAGGTCTGAATATAACGAGATATCTGTATCCCGATCTATGGATAATCTATCTTTAAACACCCCTCTCCCAATCAGTGCCGACATGTTACAGGGGTTTGGCCAATATGCGACGCCTCAAGCACAGGCTGAGGCAAATGGAATGTTGCATAGACAATGTTCAGAGGTGGCATTAGCAGCCTGGAAGGCAACTCTCCCTTCACGGGCAGACAAAGCCACCAATTCCTTTGTGAATGTCCGACAAGGGCCAAACGAGCCATACGTAGAGTTTATTGACCGTCTCCAGCAGGCGATTGAGAGACAAATAGCTCATCCTGAAGCAGCTCAAATTATCCTGTTGAAAATAGCTTTTGAAAATGCTAATGCTGATTGCCCGTCTGCTATGTCTCACCTTAAAGGGCGAACTCACACCTTAGGGGATATGCTGGAGCATGTCAGGAAGTAGGAACTCATAGTCATGTGGCCAAAGTAATGGCAGCAGCATTTTCGCAGCTGCCCAAAGGTGCTTTTTGATAATCCCTGTTTTAAGTGTGGAAGACCTGGACACCGTGCAAAACAATGCAAGTCCAGTCCAAAAGATATCCCTGGTAAAGGAGGGCCAACCGATATTAAAACGCCTCCTTCTAAACCATGTCCTCGGTGCTGAAGGGGATTCCATTGGGCGAATCAATGTTGCTCTAAAATTAATGTAGATGGTAATCTAATCAACTGTGACTTGGCGTCAGGAAACTCGAAATGGGGCACACTCCCCAGTGCCTGGAAAAACGAAGTTTGGCGAGCTCTGCTGCCAAGAGGGGGGCCAGTGGCTTTGGCCACACTGGCGACGGTTATAATCCTCAGATTTAAGCTCAGAATAAACTCACCCAAATTTTCATTTGTAGATTGGTTATGGATTATTTTCCTCGACAGGGGTGAGATTTGCTTTCTCAATGGAAACTATCTCTAAACGTTAAGCCTTTTTCCTAGGGGCCGTTGATGTTATTAACATTCCTCCCATACCTATTCAATGGAAAACTGCCACGCCTGTATGGATAGATCAGTGACCCCATCCAAAAGAAAAATTACAGGCTTTAAAGATGCTAGTACAGGAGCAACTAAAATTAGGCACTATTATACCCTCAAACACCCCAGTATTTGTGATAAAAAAGAAATCTGAAAAATGGAGATTACTCCAGGACTTAAGGGCAACTAATGCTGTCATGCAACCTATGAGGGCTTCACAGAAGGGATTGCCAAACCCTTCTTTAATACCTGAGAATTGGCAAATTGTTGTTATTGACATTAGAGACTGTTTCTTTTCTCTACCTTTGTGCGCCGCTGATAGGGAAAAGTTCACATTCACTGTCCCAGTTTATAACAATCAAGAGGTCCCCCAGAGATATCAGTGGAAGGTCTTGCCTCAGGGCATGAAAAACAGTCCTACCACATGCCAACAATTAGTAGGAGATGTGTTATTAACTTTTTGAAGCAAATACCCTACTATACAACTTTACCATTATATGGATGATATTTTATTAGCAGCGCCAACTAAAAATTTTTCATTAACAGCATACCAACAATTAACTGAATTGCTAAAAGGCAAAGGCCTGCTTATGGCTCAAGATAAGGTACAGTTTACCTCCCCCTGGAAATTTCTAGGATTGATGATTGATAGACACATGGCAAAGCCATGCATTCCCTCTATTTCCATGCCCAATACTTTAACATAAGTTACATTGCAACAGCTTTTAGGAAATATCAATTGGATACGTCCTTTTCTTGGCATCCCCACACATTCTCTGAGTCACTTGTTTTCCTCGCTACATGGTGACTTTTCCCCCTCTTCTAGGTGCACTCTTATCCCTGAGACAAAACCAGAACTAAGCCTAGTAAACAAGGCTCTGACCTCCCAATTTTTAAATCGCTTTGATCCAGAAATTCCCTTATGCCTTTATGTGATAAACACACCTAAGAGTCCTACTGTTATCGTCTTTCAAAAAGCGGGCAAGGTTATGAAATTCTTGGAGTGGATATACTTGCCCCACACACCAGCTAAGGTACTCTATACATATTTTGATGGAGTAGCAGAGGTTATTCAAAGGGGACGTTTGAGGTGTTTACAATTGCGAGGCGCTGACCCTCAGACCATTTTTTTTTACCTTGCACATCTTCTCAATTTGATCATCTCCTCGGTTATCTCTTCCCAACCTATTTCTGATGCCTTAACCGTGTTCACTGACAGCTCCAGAAAAACCGGAAAAGCCGGTATAGCTTGGCTTGCTAATAATGACTGGCAGACCAGTCTCTCATGGACATTCAACTACTCAAATTGCAGAATTGGCAGCTGTGCACGTTTCCTTCTGTTTCTTTGAATATTCTTATGGATTCTGCTTATGTAGCTAATGCTGTCCAGCTTTTGCCCTCTGTTTTAAACTTTCATCAAACCACACAAGATACTTTCACTTATTTTCTGAAAATCAAGCAATAATTGTCCCAGCGAACTCACTCCTGCTTTATTGCACACATACGCTCTCACACTCCTCTTCCTGGTCCTTTATCTCAAGGGAATGCTATTGTTGATTCTGTTGTAGCCAATGTTTGACTTGACTGTCCTGCGTTTACAGCAGCACGTTTGTTTCACGCCTTACATCATTGCAATGCTCCAGCCCCGCGCTTGCGCTTTCACTTAACAAAACGACAGGCTGCACAAATAATTGCTGGTTGCCCAGCCTGTCAACAATCTTCCCTAGCCACTTCTCCCTTCACTGCTGATGGGGTTAACCCTCGTGGACTATACAGCAATGATCTTTGGCAAATGGACACAACAATATTTCCACCTTTTGGACGTTTCAAGTATATTATCGCTTCTGTTGACACTCACTCTCGATTTCTTTTCGCATCGGTGCATACAAAAAATAGCACTAAACAAGTCATTCATCATTGGCTTGCTATATTTGCTTTCGTGGGGTCTCCTACATGCATTAAAACTGATAATGGTCCCAAGTTCTCAGTGCAAATTTTCCGCCAATTTTGTGCAAATTGGAATATTATCCATAAAACTGGCATCCCCTATAATTCTACGGGACAAGCTATTATTGAGCGATGTCATAGAATGCTAAAGGCTGTTTTACAAAAAATGAAAGGGGGAAATGAGTACTATAAGAATGATCCGCAAGGTATTCTCAATCACGCCTTATTTTAAATTTTTTCAATCTAGCGGAGGATGGCACATCAGCTGCAGAAAGATATATGGGTCACACTCAGAACCATATGGCCCAACAAAGGCCAGCATTACACACATCTGTTTTGACACAATATCTTGGCAAAGTGTGGATTAAAACGTCCTTATACGGATATCTGGGAGGGCCCTTTTATGGTTAAATGTGGGAAGAGAGGAGCTCTTTGTGTTTTGACAGATAAAGGCATTGAGTGCATTCCATCAAAACGCACACGGCCTGCTCTGGAATAACCAGAAAATGGACAAACGGATAAGTAAATCAGTTTTTTTCTTCTTACTCTTTTCTTCTCTAATGCATGTTGAGGTGACTTCAGAGCATGAGAATCTCACATATTGGGCCTTTATTCATAATCCTCCTCTCTCTACTCCGGTTACTTGGTGGCATGCCAATCCCCCTTTGTCTAATGATTCTGATTGGACAGGAGGAACCGGGGTACCCCAACAACAACATACAGGCCTGCACCAAAAGGAAGAAGAATCTCTGGTGATGTATGCTGACAATTCACCTTTTTGTATGGTTTATTAAAACAAAAGCACAACATGTGTCACCTTTCAGGAACAAATGTATTTTATTACCAACCTAAGAAAGGACAACGGGCAGCCAATGTGACATACATTACAGCTATATCAACATCTTACGAAGACAAAAGTAATGTCATACAAGTTCCTTCCATCCCAATTTGCCGTCCAAAAACTGATTGGCATTACAAACATTACTCAGTACAGTGGTCCCCTTGCCATACAGCATATCCAAGGTGGGGCAACATCTTTGGGGCCAACGTGCTGGATTAGGGACCTCATGGACATCTTTTGAGTGACAGTCATACTTGGGCCTTCAACAGATCAAGTCAGAAACCTATAACATGGAGCGAACACAGCCTGTCTGGACCCCTTTTACAACTATCTCACAATGAGACAGTGTGCAGCCCACTCACAAAGGAATATGGAGGATCGGGTTGCCTTTTATATCACGACAATTGTCCCATGGCAAGTATGGGAATGAAACTGGCAATTATTTACTAACATTGGTCAAAAATGTTTCTCATACCCTTATGATTTGTACCACCCATCCTTATGTGTTATTATGGGGAAACAGTGTCCCTGCTATCCAAGAATCTTCTGGTACGTATGTGGTTAATATTTCTCCCCCATATTGGTATTCTGATTGTTTAACACATTGTAATGTAACCTCATTGAATGTGACCTATGTAATGGTGTTAAAAAGAAGAGCACATATTTGGTTACCTGTTTCTCTAAATCGGACATGGTCCGAAGAGCATGCTCTACATATCCTCCTTGAGTCCATGAGAAAATTATGCCCTAAGCGGTTTTTGGCTACGCTAATCGCATTCATTGTGCCCGTGGTGATTATCATTGCATCAGCTGCTACAGCTACTACTGCCTTGGTTAACAGTGTTCAAACAGCCCATAAGGTGGAGTCCATCTTGGTAAATGTCACTCAAGAATTACAGACACAGGTGGATATTGAT
>NW_025796010.1:0-5278 GCF_021613505.1 Equus quagga
ATCAATATCCACCTGTGTCTGTAATTCTTGAGTGACATTTACCAAGATGGACTCCACCTTATGGGCTGTTTGAACACTGTTAACCAAGGCAGTAGTAGCTGTAGCAGCTGATGCAATGATAATCACCACGGGCACAATGAATGCGATTAGCGTAGCCAAAAACCGCTTAGGGCATAATTTTCTCATGGACTCAAGGAGGATATGTAGAGCATGCTCTTCGGACCATGTCCGATTTAGAGAAACAGGTAACCAAATATGTGCTCTTCTTTTTAACACCATTACATAGGTCACATTCAATGAGGTTACATTACAATGTGTTAAACAATCAGAATACCAATATGGGGGAGAAATATTAACCACATACGTACCAGAAGATTCTTGGATAGCAGGGACACTGTTTCCCCATAATAACACATAAGGATGGGTGGTACAAATCATAAGGGTATGAGAAACATTTTTGACCAATGTTAGTAAATAATTGCCAGTTTCATTCCCATACTTGCCATGGGACAATTGTCGTGATATAAAAGGCAACCCGATCCTCCATATTCCTTTGTGAGTGGGCTGCACACTGTCTCATTGTGAGATAGTTGTAAAAGGGGTCCAGACAGGCTGTGTTCGCTCCATGTTATAGGTTTCTGACTTGATCTGTTGAAGGCCCAAGTATGACTGTCACTCAAAAGATGTCCATGAGGTCCCTAATCCAGCACGTTGGCCCCAAAGATGTTGCCCCACCTTGGATATGCTGTATGGCAAGGGGACCACTGTACTGAGTAATGTTTGTAATGCCAATCAGTTTTTGGACGGCAAATTGGGATGGAAGGAACTTGTATGACATTACTTTTGTCTTCGTAAGATGTTGATATAGCTGTAATGTATGTCACATTGGCTGCCCGTTGTCCTTTCTTAGGTTGGTAATAAAATACATTTGTTCCTGAAAGGTGACACATGTTGTGCTTTTGTTTTAATAAACCATACAAAAAGGTGAATTGTCAGCATACATCACCAGAGATTCTTCTTCCTTTTGGTGCAGGCCTGTATGTTGTTGTTGGGGTACCCCGGTTCCTCCTGTCCAATCAGAATCATTAGACAAAGGGGGATTGGCATGCCACCAAGTAACCGGAGTAGAGAGAGGAGGATTATGAATAAAGGCCCAATATGTGAGATTCTCATGCTCTGAAGTCACCTCAACATGCATTAGAGAAGAAAAGAGTAAGAAGAAAAAAACTGATTTACTTATCCGTTTGTCCATTTTCTGGTTATTCCAGAGCAGGCCGTGTGCGTTTTGATGGAATGCACTCAATGCCTTTATCTGTCAAAACACAAAGAGCTCCTCTCTTCCCACATTTAACCATAAAAGGGCCCTCCCAGATATCCGTATAAGGACGTTTTAATCCACACTTTGCCAAGATATTGTGTCAAAACAGATGTGTGTAATGCTGGCCTTTGTTGGGCCATATGGTTCTGAGTGTGACCCATATATCTTTCTGCAGCTGATGTGCCATCCTCCGCTAGATTGAAAAAATTTAAAATAAGGCGTGATTGAGAATACCTTGCGGATCATTCTTATAGTACTCATTTCCCCCTTTCATTTTTTGTAAAACAGCCTTTAGCATTCTATGACATCGCTCAATAATAGCTTGTCCCGTAGAATTATAGGGGATGCCAGTTTTATGGATAATATTCCAATTTGCACAAAATTGGCGGAAAATTTGCACTGAGAACTTGGGACCATTATCAGTTTTAATGCATGTAGGAGACCCCACGAAAGCAAATATAGCAAGCCAATGATGAATGACTTGTTTAGTGCTATTTTTTGTATGCACCGATGCGAAAAGAAATCGAGAGTGAGTGTCAACAGAAGCGATAATATACTTGAAACGTCCAAAAGGTGGAAATATTGTTGTGTCCATTTGCCAAAGATCATTGCTGTATAGTCCACGAGGGTTAACCCCATCAGCAGTGAAGGGAGAAGTGGCTAGGGAAGATTGTTGACAGGCTGGGCAACCAGCAATTATTTGTGCAGCCTGTCGTTTTGTTAAGTGAAAGCGCAAGCGCGGGGCTGGAGCATTGCAATGATGTAAGGCGTGAAACAAACGTGCTGCTGTAAACGCAGGACAGTCAAGTCAAACATTGGCTACAACAGAATCAACAATAGCATTCCCTTGAGATAAAGGACCAGGAAGAGGAGTGTGAGAGCGTATGTGTGCAATAAAGCAGGAGTGAGTTCGCTGGGACAATTATTGCTTGATTTTCAGAAAATAAGTGAAAGTATCTTGTGTGGTTTGATGAAAGTTTAAAACAGAGGGCAAAAGCTGGACAGCATTAGCTACATAAGCAGAATCCATAAGAATATTCAAAGAAACAGAAGGAAACGTGCACAGCTGCCAATTCTGCAATTTGAGTAGTTGAATGTCCATGAGAGACTGGTCTGCCAGTCATTATTAGCAAGCCAAGCTATACCGGCTTTTCCGGTTTTTCTGGAGCTGTCAGTGAACACGGTTAAGGCATCAGAAATAGGTTGGGAAGAGATAACCGAGGAGATGATCAAATTGAGAAGATGTGCAAGGTAAAAAAAAATGGTCTGAGGGTCAGCGCCTCGCAATTGTAAACACCTCAAACGTCCCCTTTGAATAACCTCTGCTACTCCATCAAAATATGTATAGAGTACCTTAGCTGGTGTGTGGGGCAAGTATATCCACTCCAAGAATTTCATAACCTTGCCCGCTTTTTGAAAGACGATAACAGTAGGACTCTTAGGTGTGTTTATCACATAAAGGCATAAGGGAATTTCTGGATCAAAGCGATTTAAAAATTGGGAGGTCAGAGCCTTGTTTACTAGGCTTAGTTCTGGTTTTGTCTCAGGGATAAGAGTGCACCTAGAAGAGGGGGAAAAGTCACCATGTAGCGAGGAAAACAAGTGACTCAGAGAATGTGTGGGGATGCCAAGAAAAGGACGTATCCAATTGATATTTCCTAAAAGCTGTTGCAATGTAACTTATGTTAAAGTATTGGGCATGGAAATAGAGGGAATGCATGGCTTTGCCATGTGTCTATCAATCATCAATCCTAGAAATTTCCAGGGGGAGGTAAACTGTACCTTATCTTGAGCCATAAGCAGGCCTTTGCCTTTTAGCAATTCAGTTAATTGTTGGTATGCTGTTAATGAAAAATTTTTAGTTGGCGCTGCTAATAAAATATCATCCATATAATGGTAAAGTTGTATAGTAGGGTATTTGCTTCAAAAAGTTAATAACACATCTCCTACTAATTGTTGGCATGTGGTAGGACTGTTTTTCATGCCCTGAGGCAAGACCTTCCACTGATATCTCTGGGGGACCTCTTGATTGTTATAAACTGGGACAGTGAATGTGAACTTTTCCCTATCAGCGGCGCACAAAGGTAGAGAAAAGAAACAGTCTCTAATGTCAATAACAACAATTTGCCAATTCTCAGGTATTAAAGAAGGGTTTGGCAATCCCTTCTGTGAAGCCCTCATAGGTTGCATGACAGCATTAGTTGCCCTTAAGTCCTGGAGTAATCTCCATTTTTCAGATTTCTTTTTTATCACAAATACTGGGGTGTTTGAGGGTATAATAGTGCCTAATTTTAGTTGCTCCTGTACTAGCATCTTTAAAGCCTGTAATTTTTCTTTTGGATGGGGTCACTGATCTATCCATACAGGCGTGGCAGTTTTCCATTGAATAGGTATGGGAGGAATGTTAATAACATCAACGGCCCCTAGGAAAAAGGCTTAACGTTTAGAGATAGTTTCCATTGAGAAAGCAAATCTCACCCCTGTCGAGGAAAATAATCCATAACCAATCTACAAATGAAAATTTGGGTGAGTTTATTCTGAGCTTAAATCTGAGGATTATAACCGTCGCCAGTGTGGCCAAAGCCACTGGCCCCCCTCTTGGCAGCAGAGCTCGCCAAACTTCGTTTTTCCAGGCACTGGGGAGTGTGCCCCATTTCGAGTTTCCTGACGCCAAGTCACAGTTGATTAGATTACCATCTACATTAATTTTAGAGCAACATTGATTCGCCCAATGGAATCCCCTTCAGCACCGAGGACATGGTTTAGAAGGAGGCGTTTTAATATCGGTTGGCCCTCCTTTACCAGGGATATCTTTTGGACTGGACTTGCATTGTTTTGCACGGTGTCCAGGTCTTCCACACTTAAAACAGGGATTATCAAAAAGCACCTTTGGGCAGCTGCGAAAATGCTGCTGCCATTACTTTGGCCACATGACTATGAGTTCCTACTTCCTGACATGCTCCAGCATATCCCCTAAGGTGTGAGTTCGCCCTTTAAGGTGAGACATAGCAGACGGGCAATCAGCATTAGCATTTTCAAAAGCTATTTTCAACAGGATAATTTGAGCTGCTTCAGGATGAGCTATTTGTCTCTCAATCGCCTGCTGGAGACGGTCAATAAACTCTACGTATGGCTCGTTTGGCCCTTGTCGGACATTCACAAAGGAATTGGTGGCTTTGTCTGCCCGTGAAGGGAGAGTTGCCTTCCAGGCTGCTAATGCCACCTCTGAACATTGTCTATGCAACATTCCATTTGCCTCAGCCTGTGCTTGAGGCGTCGCATATTGGCCAAACCCCTGTAACATGTCGGCACTGATTGGGAGAGGGGTGTTTAAAGATAGATTATCCATAGATCGGGATACAGATATCTCGTTATATTCAGACCTGAAAAGAGTATATTCAGCATGCAACAAAAGAGTCTTTGCGAGCAAAAGCCAATCACAGGGTAGCGAACGATAACTGGCTCCCAGTGCCTCTATCATCCTGACAGTGAAAGGTGACTGCACTCCATTCTCTTTAATGCTCTTTTTCAGCTCCTTAAACACCCCCAAAAGAAGGGATTCATGTTCTCTTCACCCATGATTGACCATCACGGGGAAGGCACAGGAAAAAACATCAGGATCTCCACGATTTAATCCTTCCTGAAGGAAATTATGAACCACACTATACTGCCTGGAATCAACATACGGGGCGGGTGGAGTACAAGGAGGAGCAGTAGGCAAGACAGGAGGGTTCTTGAAGGCGAAACGCCTCTCTAAAAGAGGGGGGAACGGTAAATCATCATCGTCTGAGGACGTTTGTTCAAAATTTGTCTGAGACTTACTAATGGCCTTTTTAAGAGTCTCTTGGCGGTGAGCACGGCAGAGGAGGCAGTGGTGGCGCCTCCTCAGCTTTGCCTGAAGCGCGCTCTGGTGAAAGAGGCCGAGTTTTCCTCATCCGATAGATCCCACAAAAGGAACAG
>NW_025796011.1:0-5503 GCF_021613505.1 Equus quagga
GCTCTCAATCAGCAGGCCGACTCTATGTGAATGATTTAGTGGCGGCCTCGTCAGGAAGTGCCGGAGTGGATCTCACGGCTTCAGAGACAGTCGTCATAGATTGTGTTGACGAAACTTTTCTTGTTCCTACCAATGTATGGGGACCTTTACAATCAGGATATTTTGGGCTATTAATGGGATGCCCTAGCTCAGCTTTGAAGGGCTTAAACATCATTCCCGAGGTAATTGATGCTGACTATCAAGGTGAAATAAAAATCATGCTCCGTTTATCTAGTTGTTATGTGATAGAAGCTTTTACGAGGATAGCTCAGTTGATATTAATACCTTACTTGTCCCCTGCTCACGCCTCGATTTCAGTTTCGGTTTCTCCCGCCGAGTTACAGAGGATATTGCAATATCTACACATTGCCCCTGGTTCCCTGAGGATGGCACCTTAGACATTGAGTTGTGGGAAAGGGCTGGCAAGGCACTAAAGTCTCGCTTTGAGCATGGCCTTTTAAAGGATGTACATATCTTAACGACTTGGGGAACAGTACGTACTGCACTGTTCCTTTTGTGGGATCTATCGGATGAGGAAAACTCGGCCTCTTTACCCGAGCGCCCTTCAGGCAAAGCTGAGGAGGCGCCGCCACTGCCTCCTCCGCCTTGCTCGCCGCCAAGAGACTCTTTTAAAAAGGCTGTTAGTAAGTCTCAGACAAATTTTGAACAAACGTCCTCAGACGATGATGATTTACCATTCCCCCCTCTTTTAGAGAGGCGTTTCGCCTTCAAGAACCCTCCTGTCTTGCCTACTGCTCCTCCTTGTACTCCACCAGCCCCATATGTTGATTCCAGGCAGTATAGTGTGGTTCATAATTGTCTTCGGGAAGGATTAAATCGTGGAGATCCTGATGTTTTTTCCTGTGCCTTCCCCATGATGGTCAATCATGGGCGAAGAAAACATGAATCCCTTCTTTTTGGGGTCTTTAAGGAGCTGAAAAACAGCATTAGAGAGAATGGAGTGCAGTCACCTTTCACTGTTGGGATGATAGAGGCACTGGGAGCCAGTTATCGTATGCTACCCTGTGATTGGCTTTTGCTCGCAAAGACTCTTTTGTCGCATGCTGAATATACTCTTTTCAGGTCTGAGTATAACGAGATATCTGTATCCCGATCTATGGATAATCTATCTTTAAACCCCCCTCTCCCAATCAGTGCCGACATGTTACAGGGGCTCGGCCAATATGCGACGCCTCAAGCACAGGCTGAGGCAAATGGAATGTTGCATAGACAATGTTCAGAGGTGGCATTAGCAGCCTGGAAGGCAACTCCTCCTTCAGGGGCAGACAATGCCACCAATTCCTTTGTGAATGTTTGACAAGGGCCAAAGGAGCCACACATAGAATTTATTGACCATCTCCAGCAGACAATTGAGAGACAAATAGCTCATCCTGAAGCAGCTCAAATTATCGTGTTGAAAATAGCTTTTGAAAATGCTAATGCTGATTGCCAGTCTGCTATGTCTCACCTTAAAGGGCAAACTCACACCTTAGGGGATATGCTGCCAGCGTGTCAGGAAGTAGGAATTCATAGCCATGTGGCCAAAGTAATGGCAGCAGCGTTTTCACAGCTGCCCAAAGGTGCTTTTTGATAATGCCTGTTTTAAGTGTGGAAGACCTGGACACCGTGCAAAACAATGCAAGTCCAGTCCAAAAGATATCCCTGGTAAAGGAGGGCCAGCTGATATTAAAAAGCCACCTTCTAAACCATGTCCTCAGTGCTGAAGGGGATTCCATTGGGCAAATCAATGTTGCTATAAAATTAATGTAGATGGTAATCTAATCAACCATGACTTGGCGTCAGGAAACTCGAAACGGGGCACACTCCCCAGTGCCCCGAAAAACGAAGTTTGGGGAGCTCTGCTGCCAAGAGGGGGTCCAGTGGCTCCGGATAGGCTTGCCCACTTGACCTCCCCATTGGCCTAAAAAGCAAACCTCTGCATCTGTACAAGGTGTAGGGGGGCTTATGACACCTGAGGGAAGTGATCACGTACTCAAAGTCAGAGGACCTGAAAACAGAATTGCCTTAATTACACCCTACATTCTTCCAACTCCATACTCCCTGTGGGGTTGACAAATAAAAATGGCAAGCAATAGGATATATTGGAGTATATGAGGAAGCCATTGGATATAAACCTAATTCGGCCTGACCTTGTTTTTCCAAAAGGGCCTGACTGTGGCCATTGAGCATGCATTGTATATCTGCTTAGACATTTTGAGATAAAGGTGCAACTTCCCTCCCCCTCCCAAGGTTGGCTTCTCCTTAAAGATTAAGCATCTTTCTTTAGCCTGGGAACTGATTGCAGCGCTCACCTGTGACTGCCCAGCTCGAGGCAACAGACCTGCCAGCCTGCGGGGTTCACTGAGACAGCAGACCTATCTGCCATTTCCATCAATGGCTGTGCCGACAGAGCAGCCTCCTGACTATTGTAAAAGGGACATTTCAATCATATGTGAAACATACTCTTTGAGGGTATATAATAACCACCCTGTGTACCCCCACTTCTTTGGAGTGCTCTGTTCCTTTGTGGAAAGATTCTCCCAGGTTATAATCCTCAGATTTAAGCTCAGAATAAACTCACCCAAATTTTCATTTGTAGATTGGTTATGGATTATTTTCCTCTACAGGGATGAGATTTGCTTTCTCAATGGAAACTATCTCTAAACATTAAGCCTTTTTCCTAGGGGCCGCTGATGTTATTAACATTCCTCCCATACCTATTCAATGGAAAACTACCATGCCTGTATGGATAGATCAGTGACCCCTTCCAAAAGAAAAATTACAGGCTTTAAAGATGCTAATACAGGAGCAACTAAAATTGGGCCATATTGAACCCTCAATTAGTCCCTGGAATACCCCAGTATTTGCGATAAAAATGAAATCTGGAAAGTGGAGATAACTCCAGGACTTAAAGGCAATTAATGCTGTCATGCAACCTATGGGGGCTTCACAGAAGGGATTGCCAAACCCTTCTTTAATACCTGAGAATTGGCAAATTGTTGTTATTGACATTAGAGACTGTTTCTTTTCTCTACCTTTGTGCGCTGCTGATAGGGAAAAGCTTGCATTCACTGTCCCAGTTTATAACAATCAAGAGGTCCCCCAGAGATATCAGTGGAAGGTCTTGCCTCAGGGCATGAAAAACAGTCCTACCATATGCCAACAATTAGTAGGAGATGTGTTATTAACTTTTCAAAGAAAATACCCTACTATACAACTTTACCATTATATGGATGATATTTTATTAGCAGTGCCAACTAAAAATTTTTCATTAACAGCATACCAACAATTAATTGAATTGTTAAAAGGCAAAGGCCTGCTTATGGCTCAAGATAAGGTACAGTTTACCTTCCCCTGGAAATTTCTAAGATTAATGATTGATAGATACCTGGTAAAGCCATGCATTCCCTCTATTTCCATACCCAATACTTTAACATTAGTTACATTGCAACAGCTTTTAGGAAATATCAGTTGGATACGTCCTTTTCTTGGCATCCCGACACATTCTCTGAGTCACTTGTTTTCCTTGCTACATGGTGACTCTTCCCCCTCTTCTACTCGCACTCTTATCCCTGAGACAAAACAAGAACTAAGCCTAGTAAACAAGGCTCTGACCTCCCAATTTTTAAATCGCTTTGATCCAGAAATTCCTTTATGCCTTTATGTGATAAACACACCTAAAAGTCCTGCTGTTATCGTCTTTCAAAAAGTGGGCAAGGTTATAAAATGCTTGGGGTAGATATACTTGCCCCACACACCAGCTAAGGTACTCTATACATATTTTGATGGAATAGCAGAGGTTATTCAAAGGGGACGTTTGCGGTGTTTACAATTGCGAGGCGCTGACCCTCAGACCATTTTTTTTTCACCTTGCACATCTTCTCAGTTTGATCATCTCAGTTATCTCTTCCCAACCTATTCCTGATGCCTTAACTGTGTTCACTGACGGCTCCGGAAAAACCAGAAAAGCCAGTATAGCTTGGTTTGCTAATAGTGACTGGCAGACCAAAGTCTCTCATGGACATTCAACTACTCAAATTGCAGAATTGGCAGCTGTGCACATTTCCTTCTGTTATCGCTTCTGTTGGCACTCTCTCAATTTCTTTTTGCATCGGCACATACAAAAAATAGCGCTAAACAAGTCATTCGTCATTGGCTTGCTATATTTGCTTTTGTGGGGTCTCCTACATGCATTAAAACTGATAACGGTCCCAAGTTCTCAGCGCAAATTTTCCACCAATTTTGTGCAAATTGGAATATTATCCATAAAACTGGCATCCCCTATAATTCTACAGGACAAACTATTATTGAGTGATGTCATAGAATGCTGAAGGCTGCTTTACAAAAAATGAAAGGGGGAAATGAGTATTATAAGAATGATCTGCAAGGTATTCTCAATCTCGCCTTATTTACTTTAAATTTTCTGAATCTAGCAGAGGATGGCACATCAGCTGCAGAAAGATATATGGGTCAAACTCAGAACCATATCGCCCAACAAAGGCCGCTTGACACACATCTGTTTTGACACAATATCTTGGCAAAGTGTGGATTAAAACATCCTTATATGGATATCTGGGAGGGCCCTTTTATGGTTAAATGTGGGAAGAGAGGAGCTCTTTGTGTTTTGACAGATAAAGGCATTGAGTGCATTCCATCAAAACGTACACGGCCTGCTCTGGAATAACCGAAAAATGGACAAACGGATAAGTAAATCAGTTTTTTTCTTTTTCCTCTTTTCTTCTCTAATGCATGATGAGGTGATTTCAGAGCATGAGAATCTCACATATTGGGCCTTTATTCCTAATCCTCCTCTCTCTACTCTGGTTACTTGGTGGCTTGCCAATCCCCCTTTGTCCTCTAATGATTCTGATTGGACAGGAGGAACCGGGCTACCCCGACAACAACATACAGGCCTGCACCAAAAGGAAGAAGAACCTCTGGTGATGTATGCTAACAATTCACCTTTTTGTATGGTTTATTAAAACAAAAGCACAACATGTGTCGCCTTTCAGGAACAAATGTATTTTATTACCAACCTAAGAAAGGACAACAGGCAGCCAATGTGACATACATTACTGCTATATCAACATCTTACGAAGACAAAAGTAATGTCACACAAGTTCCTTCCATCCTGATTTGCCATCCAAAAACTGATTGGTGTTACAAACATTAGTCAGTACAGTGGTCCCCTTGCTGTACAGCATATCCAAGGCGGGGCAACATCTTTGGGGCCAACGTACTGAATTAGGGACCTCATGGACATCTTCTGAGTGACAGTCATACTTGGGCCTTCAACAGATCAAGTCAGAAACCTATAACATGGAGCGAACACAGCCTATCTGGACCCCTGTTACAACTATCTCACAATGAGACAGTGTGCAGCCCCCTCACAAAGGAATATGGAGGGTCGGGTTGCCTTTATATCACGACAATTGTCCCATGGCAAGTATGGGAATGAAACTGG
>NW_025796012.1:0-1567 GCF_021613505.1 Equus quagga
TCTTGGTAAATGTCACTCAAGAATTACAGACACAGGTGGATATTGATAAAGGGCTAATGTCAGGATTGCAGGCATTAGAGGCAGCAGTAGAGTGGCTGGGAGAGCAGCAAAATGCATTATATATGCGTATGAAACTAAAATGTGACTGGCAAGTTACCATGCAATGCGTTACCCCCCTACTGTATAATAGCTCGCTGACATCTTGGCAAGAAATAAAAAAAACATTTACAGGGGGCATTTAATACCTCCCTGGCCAATGACATCACTGGGCTACAAGCTCGGTTAGTGAGGCAGTTACAAGAAGTACATAAGGTGTTCTCTCAAAAAATATTTCAAGACATTGAAAATGGGTTACACTGGCTAGAGCCCTCCAATTGGTTCTCGGGCCTCAATTTATGCATATTTGTTAATGCTGGTGTGATTTTGATACTATCCTTGTTAATAGTTTATGTTTTACGTCTGCTGTGCTCCCTGAAAAAGCAACAAAGTCAACAAGAGCAAGCATTGGTTATGATGGGCCTTCTGGCCTCAGCACAACATGATGCCTTCCTTGCTTTAAAAAACAAAAAGGGGGGAAATGTAGTCACCCCTGACACAGGAAGGGCTAATAATCACTGGAAAAAGCTTGCCAACAAACTGTGACCTGGAGGTGAGAAGGCCGGTTAGCCAATGACGGGTAAGACCCCCTGGGGGGGCAACCTAAGCCAGGCGGCGGCCGCCCAGGGGCACAGATGGAGAAATGATATCCATATCGGGAGCAGGAAGGACCGTTGCCTAAGAGACCTTGCCTGCTCCGAGATAAAAATATAGGAGCACAGCAATAACATGATAACATCAAAACAGACGCCGAGGGAGGGCTCCTTGAGAAATCACTAAGAATTCTTGGCATTCGCTAATTGTTTCATCCAGAACACCTGTGTATGTCTAACAGCTATAAGCTATGTATATATTGAAACGCTGGTTACAATAAACTCAGAGTGGCCATCAGCCCTCTCCGCATCTATCCTGATGTGTACATTGGATTGCAACACCGACATATGGTGACCCCGACGTGATCCAAGATCGGCGGCATTATGGGTGAGTAACGATATGGGGGAATTTCAACAGCCTTTTGGCGGTCCGCCTTGAGAATGATGGGCCAACAATTGGCGACTCAGCAGAAATTACACTTTAAGACACTTCAGCGGCTGCTGAAAGCGATTTCAGTTTCGGTTTCTCCCGCCGAGTCACAGAGGATATTGCTGACAATATCTCTAAGCAGCTGTGACTTGGCATCGGGAAACTCGAAACGGGGCACACTCCCCAGTGCCCTGAAAAACCAAATTTGGGGAGCTCTCAATCAGCAGGCCGACTCTATGTGAATGATTTAGTGGCAGCCTCGTCAGGAAGTGCCAGAGTGGATCTCATGGCTGCAGAGACAGTCGTCATAGATTGTGCTGATGAAACTTTTCTTGTTCGTACCAATGTATGGGGACCTTTACGATCAGGATATTTTGGCTATTAATCGGATGCTCCAGCTCAGCTTTCAAGGGCTTAAACATCATTCCCGGGGGAATTGATGCTGACT
>NW_025796013.1:0-1567 GCF_021613505.1 Equus quagga
AGTCAGCATCAATTCCCCCGGGAATGATGTTTAAGCCCTTGAAAGCTGAGCTGGAGCATCCGATTAATAGCCAAAATATCCTGATCGTAAAGGTCCCCATACATTGGTACGAACAAGAAAAGTTTCATCAGCACAATCTATGACGACTGTCTCTGCAGCCATGAGATCCACTCTGGCACTTCCTGACGAGGCTGCCACTAAATCATTCACATAGAGTCGGCCTGCTGATTGAGAGCTCCCCAAATTTGGTTTTTCAGGGCACTGGGGAGTGTGCCCCGTTTCGAGTTTCCCGATGCCAAGTCACAGCTGCTTAGAGATATTGTCAGCAATATCCTCTGTGACTCGGCGGGAGAAACCGAAACTGAAATCGCTTTCAGCAGCCGCTGAAGTGTCTTAAAGTGTAATTTCTGCTGAGTCGCCAATTGTTGGCCCATCATTCTCAAGGCGGACCGCCAAAAGGCTGTTGAAATTCCCCCATATCGTTACTCACCCATAATGCCGCCGATCTTGGATCACGTCGGGGTCACCATATGTCGGTGTTGCAATCCAATGTACACATCAGGATAGATGCGGAGAGGGCTGATGGCCACTCTGAGTTTATTGTAACCAGCGTTTCAATATATACATAGCTTATAGCTGTTAGACATACACAGGTGTTCTGGATGAAACAATTAGCGAATGCCAAGAATTCTTAGTGATTTCTCAAGGAGCCCTCCCTCGGCGTCTGTTTTGATGTTATCATGTTATTGCTGTGCTCCTATATTTTTATCTCGGAGCAGGCAAGGTCTCTTAGGCAACGGTCCTTCCTGCTCCCGATATGGATATCATTTCTCCATCTGTGCCCCTGGGCGGCCGCCGCCTGGCTTAGGTTGCCCCCCCAGGGGGTCTTACCCGTCATTGGCTAACCGGCCTTCTCACCTCCAGGTCACAGTTTGTTGGCAAGCTTTTTCCAGTGATTATTAGCCCTTCCTGTGTCAGGGGTGACTACATTTCCCCCCTTTTTGTTTTTTAAAGCAAGGAAGGCATCATGTTGTGCTGAGGCCAGAAGGCCCATCATAACCAATGCTTGCTCTTGTTGACTTTGTTGCTTTTTCAGGGAGCACAGCAGACGTAAAACATAAACTATTAACAAGGATAGTATCAAAATCACACCAGCATTAACAAATATGCATAAATTGAGGCCCGAGAACCAATTGGAGGGCTCTAGCCAGTGTAACCCATTTTCAATGTCTTGAAATATTTTTTGAGAGAACACCTTATGTACTTCTTGTAACTGCCTCACTAACCGAGCTTGTAGCCCAGTGATGTCATTGGCCAGGGAGGTATTAAATGCCCCCTGTAAATGTTTTTTTTATTTCTTGCCAAGATGTCAGCGAGCTATTATACAGTAGGGGGGTAACGCATTGCATGGTAACTTGCCAGTCACATTTTAGTTTCATACGCATATATAATGCATTTTGCTGCTCTCCCAGCCACTCTACTGCTGCCTCTAATGCCTGCAATCCTGACATTAGCCCTTTATCAATATCCACCTGTGTCTGTAATTCTTGAGTGACATTTACCAAGA
>NW_025796014.1:0-5503 GCF_021613505.1 Equus quagga
CCAGTTTCATTCCCATACTTGCCATGGGACAATTGTCGTGATATAAAGGCAACCCGACCCTCCATATTCCTTTGTGAGGGGGCTGCACACTGTCTCATTGTGAGATAGTTGTAACAGGGGTCCAGATA
Organism: Equus quagga; assembly: GCF_021613505.1. Taxonomy (NCBI): domain Eukaryota; kingdom Metazoa; phylum Chordata; class Mammalia; order Perissodactyla; family Equidae; genus Equus; species Equus quagga. Next base: position 129 of record NW_025796014.1, read on the forward strand.
GGCTGTGTTCGCTCCATGTTATAGGTTTCTGACTTGATCTGTTGAAGGCCCAAGTATGACTGTCACTCAGAAGATGTCCATGAGGTCCCTAATTCAGTACGTTGGCCCCAAAGATGTTGCCCCGCCTTGGATATGCTGTACAGCAAGGGGACCACTGTACTGACTAATGTTTGTAACACCAATCAGTTTTTGGATGGCAAATCAGGATGGAAGGAACTTGTGTGACATTACTTTTGTCTTCGTAAGATGTTGATATAGCAGTAATGTATGTCACATTGGCTGCCTGTTGTCCTTTCTTAGGTTGGTAATAAAATACATTTGTTCCTGAAAGGCGACACATGTTGTGCTTTTGTTTTAATAAACCATACAAAAAGGTGAATTGTTAGCATACATCACCAGAGGTTCTTCTTCCTTTTGGTGCAGGCCTGTATGTTGTTGTCGGGGTAGCCCGGTTCCTCCTGTCCAATCAGAATCATTAGAGGACAAAGGGGGATTGGCAAGCCACCAAGTAACCAGAGTAGAGAGAGGAGGATTAGGAATAAAGGCCCAATATGTGAGATTCTCATGCTCTGAAATCACCTCATCATGCATTAGAGAAGAAAAGAGGAAAAAGAAAAAAACTGATTTACTTATCCGTTTGTCCATTTTTCGGTTATTCCAGAGCAGGCCGTGTACGTTTTGATGGAATGCACTCAATGCCTTTATCTGTCAAAACACAAAGAGCTCCTCTCTTCCCACATTTAACCATAAAAGGGCCCTCCCAGATATCCATATAAGGATGTTTTAATCCACACTTTGCCAAGATATTGTGTCAAAACAGATGTGTGTCAAGCGGCCTTTGTTGGGCGATATGGTTCTGAGTTTGACCCATATATCTTTCTGCAGCTGATGTGCCATCCTCTGCTAGATTCAGAAAATTTAAAGTAAATAAGGCGAGATTGAGAATACCTTGCAGATCATTCTTATAATACTCATTTCCCCCTTTCATTTTTTGTAAAGCAGCCTTCAGCATTCTATGACATCACTCAATAATAGTTTGTCCTGTAGAATTATAGGGGATGCCAGTTTTATGGATAATATTCCAATTTGCACAAAATTGGTGGAAAATTTGCGCTGAGAACTTGGGACCGTTATCAGTTTTAATGCATGTAGGAGACCCCACAAAAGCAAATATAGCAAGCCAATGACGAATGACTTGTTTAGCGCTATTTTTTGTATGTGCCGATGCAAAAAGAAATTGAGAGAGTGCCAACAGAAGCGATAACAGAAGGAAATGTGCACAGCTGCCAATTCTGCAATTTGAGTAGTTGAATGTCCATGAGAGACTTTGGTCTGCCAGTCACTATTAGCAAACCAAGCTATACTGGCTTTTCTGGTTTTTCCGGAGCCGTCAGTGAACACAGTTAAGGCATCAGGAATAGGTTGGGAAGAGATAACTGAGATGATCAAACTGAGAAGATGTGCAAGGTGAAAAAAAAATGGTCTGAGGGTCAGCGCCTCGCAATTGTAAACACCGCAAACGTCCCCTTTGAATAACCTCTGCTATTCCATCAAAATATGTATAGAGTACCTTAGCTGGTGTGTGGGGCAAGTATATCTACCCCAAGCATTTTATAACCTTGCCCACTTTTTGAAAGACGATAACAGCAGGACTTTTAGGTGTGTTTATCACATAAAGGCATAAAGGAATTTCTGGATCAAAGCGATTTAAAAATTGGGAGGTCAGAGCCTTGTTTACTAGGCTTAGTTCTTGTTTTGTCTCAGGGATAAGAGTGCGAGTAGAAGAGGGGGAAGAGTCACCATGTAGCAAGGAAAACAAGTGACTCAGAGAATGTGTCGGGATGCCAAGAAAAGGACGTATCCAACTGATATTTCCTAAAAGCTGTTGCAATGTAACTAATGTTAAAGTATTGGGTATGGAAATAGAGGGAATGCATGGCTTTACCAGGTATCTATCAATCATTAATCTTAGAAATTTCCAGGGGAAGGTAAACTGTACCTTATCTTGAGCCATAAGCAGGCCTTTGCCTTTTAACAATTCAATTAATTGTTGGTATGCTGTTAATGAAAAATTTTTAGTTGGCACTGCTAATAAAATATCATCCATATAATGGTAAAGTTGTATAGTAGGGTATTTTCTTTGAAAAGTTAATAACACATCTCCTACTAATTGTTGGCATATGGTAGGACTGTTTTTCATGCCCTGAGGCAAGACCTTCCACTGATATCTCTGGGGGACCTCTTGATTGTTATAAACTGGGACAGTGAATGCAAGCTTTTCCCTATCAGCAGCGCACAAAGGTAGAGAAAAGAAACAGTCTCTAATGTCAATAACAACAATTTGCCAATTCTCAGGTATTAAAGAAGGGTTTGGCAATCCCTTCTGTGAAGCCCCCATAGGTTGCATGACAGCATTAATTGCCTTTAAGTCCTGGAGTTATCTCCACTTTCCAGATTTCATTTTTATCGCAAATACTGGGGTATTCCAGGGACTAATTGAGGGTTCAATATGGCCCAATTTTAGTTGCTCCTGTATTAGCATCTTTAAAGCCTGTAATTTTTCTTTTGGAAGGGGTCACTGATCTATCCATACAGGCATGGTAGTTTTCCATTGAATAGGTATGGGAGGAATGTTAATAACATCAGCGGCCCCTAGGAAAAAGGCTTAATGTTTAGAGATAGTTTCCATTGAGAAAGCAAATCTCATCCCTGTAGAGGAAAATAATCCATAACCAATCTACAAATGAAAATTTGGGTGAGTTTATTCTGAGCTTAAATCTGAGGATTATAACCTGGGAGAATCTTTCCACAAAGGAACAGAGCACTCCAAAGAAGTGGGGGTACACAGGGTGGTTATTATATACCCTCAAAGAGTATGTTTCACATATGATTGAAATGTCCCTTTTACAATAGTCAGGAGGCTGCTCTGTCGGCACAGCCATTGATGGAAATGGCAGATAGGTCTGCTGTCTCAGTGAACCCCGCAGGCTGGCAGGTCTGTTGCCTCGAGCTGGGCAGTCACAGGTGAGCGCTGCAATCAGTTCCCAGGCTAAAGAAAGATGCTTAATCTTTAAGGAGAAGCCAACCTTGGGAGGGGGAGGGAAGTTGCACCTTTATCTCAAAATGTCTAAGCAGATATACAATGCATGCTCAATGGCCACAGTCAGGCCCTTTTGGAAAAACAAGGTCAGGCCGAATTAGGTTTATATCCAATGGCTTCCTCATATACTCCAATATATCCTATTGCTTGCCATTTTTATTTGTCAACCCCACAGGGAGTATGGAGTTGGAAGAATGTAGGGTGTAATTAAGGCAATTCTGTTTTCAGGTCCTCTGACTTTGAGTACGTGATCACTTCCCTCAGGTGTCATAAGCCCCCCTACACCTTGTACAGATGCAGAGGTTTGCTTTTTAGGCCAATGGGGAGGTCAAGTGGGCAAGCCTATCCGGAGCCACTGGACCCCCTCTTGGCAGCAGAGCTCCCCAAACTTCGTTTTTCGGGGCACTGGGGAGTGTGCCCCGTTTCGAGTTTCCTGACGCCAAGTCATGGTTGATTAGATTACCATCTACATTAATTTTATAGCAACATTGATTTGCCCAATGGAATCCCCTTCAGCACTGAGGACATGGTTTAGAAGGTGGCTTTTTAATATCAGCTGGCCCTCCTTTACCAGGGATATCTTTTGGACTGGACTTGCATTGTTTTGCACGGTGTCCAGGTCTTCCACACTTAAAACAGGCATTATCAAAAAGCACCTTTGGGCAGCTGTGAAAACGCTGCTGCCATTACTTTGGCCACATGGCTATGAATTCCTACTTCCTGACACGCTGGCAGCATATCCCCTAAGGTGTGAGTTTGCCCTTTAAGGTGAGACATAGCAGACTGGCAATCAGCATTAGCATTTTCAAAAGCTATTTTCAACACGATAATTTGAGCTGCTTCAGGATGAGCTATTTGTCTCTCAATTGTCTGCTGGAGATGGTCAATAAATTCTATGTGTGGCTCCTTTGGCCCTTGTCAAACATTCACAAAGGAATTGGTGGCATTGTCTGCCCCTGAAGGAGGAGTTGCCTTCCAGGCTGCTAATGCCACCTCTGAACATTGTCTATGCAACATTCCATTTGCCTCAGCCTGTGCTTGAGGCGTCGCATATTGGCCGAGCCCCTGTAACATGTCGGCACTGATTGGGAGAGGGGGGTTTAAAGATAGATTATCCATAGATCGGGATACAGATATCTCGTTATACTCAGACCTGAAAAGAGTATATTCAGCATGCGACAAAAGAGTCTTTGCGAGCAAAAGCCAATCACAGGGTAGCATACGATAACTGGCTCCCAGTGCCTCTATCATCCCAACAGTGAAAGGTGACTGCACTCCATTCTCTCTAATGCTGTTTTTCAGCTCCTTAAAGACCCCAAAAAGAAGGGATTCATGTTTTCTTCGCCCATGATTGACCATCATGGGGAAGGCACAGGAAAAAACATCAGGATCTCCACGATTTAATCCTTCCCGAAGACAATTATGAACCACACTATACTGCCTGGAATCAACATATGGGGCTGGTGGAGTACAAGGAGGAGCAGTAGGCAAGACAGGAGGGTTCTTGAAGGCGAAACGCCTCTCTAAAAGAGGGGGGAATGGTAAATCATCATCGTCTGAGGACGTTTGTTCAAAATTTGTCTGAGACTTACTAACAGCCTTTTTAAAAGAGTCTCTTGGCGGCGAGCAAGGCGGAGGAGGCAGTGGCGGCGCCTCCTCAGCTTTGCCTGAAGGGCGCTCGGGTAAAGAGGCCGAGTTTTCCTCATCCGATAGATCCCACAAAAGGAACAGTGCAGTACGTACTGTTCCCCAAGTCGTTAAGATATGTACATCCTTTAAAAGGCCATGCTCAAAGCGAGACTTTAGTGCCTTGCCAGCCCTTTCCCACAACTCAATGTCTAAGGTGCCATCCTCAGGGAACCAGGGGCAATGTGTAGATATTGCAATATCCTCTGTAACTCGGCGGGAGAAACCGAAACTGAAATCGAGGCGTGAGCAGGGGACAAGTAAGGTATTAATATCAACTGAGCTATCCTCGTAAAAGCTTCTATCACATAACAACTAGATAAACGGAGCATGATTTTTATTTCACCTTGATAGTCAGCATCAATTACCTCGGGAATGATGTTTAAGCCCTTCAAAGCTGAGCTAGGGCATCCCATTAATAGCCCAAAATATCCTGATTGTAAAGGTCCCCATACATTGGTAGGAACAAGAAAAGTTTCGTCAACACAATCTATGACGACTGTCTCTGAAGCCGTGAGATCCACTCCGGCACTTCCTGACGAGGCCGCCACTAAATCATTCACATAGAGTCGGCCTGCTGATTGAGAGC
>NW_025796015.1:0-1178 GCF_021613505.1 Equus quagga
ACGTACTGCACTGTTCCTTTTGTGGGATCTATCGGATGAGGAAAACTTGGCCTCTTTACCCGAGCGTCCTTCAGGCAAAGCTGAGGAGGCACCGCCACTGCCTCCTCCGCCTTGCTCACTGCCAAAAAACTCTTTTAAAAAGGCTGTTAGTAAGTCTCAGACAAATTTTGAACAAACGTCCTCAGACGATGATGATTTACCATTCCCCCTCTTTTAGAGAGGCGTTTCGCCTTCAAGAACCCTCCTGTCTTGCCTACTGCTCCTCCTTGTACTCCACCAGCCCCATATGTTGATTCCAGGCAGTATAGTGTGGTTCATAATTGTCTTCGGGAAGGATTAAATCGTGGAGATCCTGATGTTTTTTCCTGTGCCTTCCCCATGATGGTCAATCATGGGCGAAAAAAAACATGAATCCCTTCTTTTTGAGGTGTTTAAGGAGCTGAAAAACAGCATTAGAGAGAATGGAGTGCAGTCACCTTTCACTGTTGGGATGATAGAGGCACTGGGAGCCAGTTATCGTATGCTACCCTGTGATTGGCTTTTGCTCGCAAAGACTCTTTTGTCGCATTCTGACTATACTCTTTTCAGGTCTGAGTATAACGAGATATCTGTATCCCAATCTATGGATAATCTATCTTTAAACCCCCCTCTCCCAATCAGTGCTGACATGTTACAGGGGGTCGGCCAATATGCGACGCCTCAAGCACAGGCTGAAGCAAATGGAATGTTGCATAGACAATGTTCAGAGGTGGCATTAGCAGCCTGGAAGGCAACTCCTCCATCAGGGGCAGACAAAGCCACCAATTCCTTTGTGAATGTTTGACAAGGGCCAAAGGAGCCATACATAGAATCTATTGACCATCTCCAGCAGACAATTGAGAGACAAATAGCTCATCCTGAAGCAGCTCAAATTATCGTGTTGAAAATAGCTTTTGAAAATGCTAATGCTGATTGCCAGTCTGCTATGTCTCACCCTAAAGGGCGAACTCACACCTTAGGGGATATGCTGCCAGCGTGTCAGGAAGTAGGAATTCATAGCCATGTGGCCAAAGTAATGGCAGCAGCGTTTTCACAGCTGCCCAAAGGAGCTTTTTGATAATGCCTGTTTTAAGTGTGGAAGACCTGGACACTGTGCAAAACAATGCAAGTCCAGTCCAAAAGATATCCCTGGTAAAGGA
>NW_025796016.1:0-2134 GCF_021613505.1 Equus quagga
GGCTGCTTTACAAAAAATGAAAGGGGGAAATGAGTATTATAAGAATGTTCTGAATCTAGCAGAGGATGGCACATCAGCTGCAGAAAGCTATATGGGTCAAACTCAGAACCATATGGCCCAACAAAGGCCGCATGACACACATCTGTTTTGACACAATATCTTGGCAAAGTGTGGATTAAAACGTCCTTATACGGATATCTGGGAGGGCCCTTTTATGGTTAAATGTGGGAAGAGAGGAGCTCTTTGTGTTTTGACAGATAAAGGCATTGAGTGCATTCCATCAAAACGTACACGGCCTGCTCTGGAATAACCGAAAAAAGGACAAACGGATAAGTAAATCAGTTTTTTTCTTTTTCCTCTTTTCTTCTCTAATGCATGTTGAGGTGATTTCAGAGCATGAGAATCTCACATATTGGGCCTTTATTCCTAATCCTCCTCTCTCTACTCTGGTTACTTGGTGGCTTGCCAATCCCCCTTTGTCCTCTAATGATTCTGATTGGACAGGAGGAACCGGGGTACCCCGACAACAACATACAGGCCTGCACCAAAAGGAAGAAGAACCTCTGGTGATGTATGCTAACAATTCACCTTTTTGTATGGTTTATTAAAACAAAAGCACAACATGTGTCGCCTTTCAGGAACAAATGTATTTTATTACCAACCTAAGAAAGGACAACAGGCAGCCAATGTGACATACATTACTGCTATATCAACATCTTACGAAGACAAAAGTAATGTCACACAAGTTCCTTCCATCCCAATTTGCCATCCAAAAACTGATTGGTGTTACAAACATTACTCAGTACAGTGGTCCCCTTGCCGTACAGCATATCCAAGGCGGGGCAACATCTTTGGGGCCAACGTACTGAATTAGGGGCCTCATGGACATCTTTTGAGTGACAGTCATACTTGGGCCTTCAACAGATCAAGTCAGAAACCTATAACATGGAGCCAACACAGCCTATCTGGACCCCTGTTACAACTATCTCACAATGAGACAGGGTGCAGCCCCCTCACAAAGGAATATGGAGGGTCGGGTTGCCTTTATATCACGACAATTTTCCCATGGCAAGTATGGGAATGAAACTGGCAATTATTTACTAACATTGGTCAAAAATGTTTCTCATACCCTTATGATTTGTACCACCCATCCTTATGTGTTATTATGGGGAAACAGTGTCCCTGCTATCCAAGAATCTTCTGGTATGTATGCAGTTAATATTTCTCCCCCATATTGGTATAAAACATTATAATGTAACCTCATTGAATGTGACCTATGTAATGGTGTTAAAAAGAAGAGCACATATTTGGTTACCTATTGGTCTAAATCGGACATGGTCCGAAGAGCATGCTCTACATATCCTCCTTGAGTCCATGAGAAAATTATGCCCTAAGCGGTTTTTGGCTACGCTAATCGCGTTCATTGTGTCCGCGGTGATTATCATTGCATCAGCTGCTACAGCTACTACTGCCTTGGTTAACAGTGTTCAAACAGCCCATAAGGTGGAGTCCGTCTTGGTAAATGTCACTCAAGAATTACAGACACAGGTGGATATTGATAAAGGGCTAATGTCAGGATTGCAGGCATTAGAGGCAGCAGTAGAGTGGCTGGGAGAGCAGCAAAATGCATTATATATGCGTATGAAACTAAAATGTGACTGGCAAGTTACCATGCAATGCGTTACCCCCCTACTGTATAATAGCTCACTGACATCTTGGCAAGAAATAAAAAAACATTTACAGGGGGCATTTAATACCTCCCTGGCCAATGACATCACTGGGCTACAAGCTCGGTTAGAGAGGCAGTTACAAGAAGTACATAAGGTGTTCTCTCAAAAAATACTTTAAGACATTGAAAATGGGTTACACTGGCTAGAGCCCTCCAATTGGTTCTCGGGCCTCAATTTACGCATATTTGTTAATGCTGGTGTGATTTTGATATTATCCATGTTAATAGCTTATGTTTTACGTCTGCTGTGCTCCCTGAAAAAACAAAGTCAACAAGAGCAAGCATTGGTTATGATGGGCCTTCTGGTCTCAGCACAACATGATGCCTTCCTTGCTTTAAAAAACAAAAGGCGGGGAAATGTAGCCGCCCCTGACACAGGAAGGGTTAATAATCACTGGAAAAAGC
>NW_025796017.1:0-1178 GCF_021613505.1 Equus quagga
TCCTTTACCAGGGATATCTTTTGGACTGGACTTGCATTGTTTTGCACAGTGTCCAGGTCTTCCACACTTAAAACAGGCATTATCAAAAAGCTCCTTTGGGCAGCTGTGAAAACGCTGCTGCCATTACTTTGGCCACATGGCTATGAATTCCTACTTCCTGACACGCTGGCAGCATATCCCCTAAGGTGTGAGTTCGCCCTTTAGGGTGAGACATAGCAGACTGGCAATCAGCATTAGCATTTTCAAAAGCTATTTTCAACACGATAATTTGAGCTGCTTCAGGATGAGCTATTTGTCTCTCAATTGTCTGCTGGAGATGGTCAATAGATTCTATGTATGGCTCCTTTGGCCCTTGTCAAACATTCACAAAGGAATTGGTGGCTTTGTCTGCCCCTGATGGAGGAGTTGCCTTCCAGGCTGCTAATGCCACCTCTGAACATTGTCTATGCAACATTCCATTTGCTTCAGCCTGTGCTTGAGGCGTCGCATATTGGCCGACCCCCTGTAACATGTCAGCACTGATTGGGAGAGGGGGGTTTAAAGATAGATTATCCATAGATTGGGATACAGATATCTCGTTATACTCAGACCTGAAAAGAGTATAGTCAGAATGCGACAAAAGAGTCTTTGCGAGCAAAAGCCAATCACAGGGTAGCATACGATAACTGGCTCCCAGTGCCTCTATCATCCCAACAGTGAAAGGTGACTGCACTCCATTCTCTCTAATGCTGTTTTTCAGCTCCTTAAACACCTCAAAAAGAAGGGATTCATGTTTTTTTTCGCCCATGATTGACCATCATGGGGAAGGCACAGGAAAAAACATCAGGATCTCCACGATTTAATCCTTCCCGAAGACAATTATGAACCACACTATACTGCCTGGAATCAACATATGGGGCTGGTGGAGTACAAGGAGGAGCAGTAGGCAAGACAGGAGGGTTCTTGAAGGCGAAACGCCTCTCTAAAAGAGGGGGAATGGTAAATCATCATCGTCTGAGGACGTTTGTTCAAAATTTGTCTGAGACTTACTAACAGCCTTTTTAAAAGAGTTTTTTGGCAGTGAGCAAGGCGGAGGAGGCAGTGGCGGTGCCTCCTCAGCTTTGCCTGAAGGACGCTCGGGTAAAGAGGCCAAGTTTTCCTCATCCGATAGATCCCACAAAAGGAACAGTGCAGTACGT
>NW_025796018.1:0-2134 GCF_021613505.1 Equus quagga
GCTTTTTCCAGTGATTATTAACCCTTCCTGTGTCAGGGGCGGCTACATTTCCCCGCCTTTTGTTTTTTAAAGCAAGGAAGGCATCATGTTGTGCTGAGACCAGAAGGCCCATCATAACCAATGCTTGCTCTTGTTGACTTTGTTTTTTCAGGGAGCACAGCAGACGTAAAACATAAGCTATTAACATGGATAATATCAAAATCACACCAGCATTAACAAATATGCGTAAATTGAGGCCCGAGAACCAATTGGAGGGCTCTAGCCAGTGTAACCCATTTTCAATGTCTTAAAGTATTTTTTGAGAGAACACCTTATGTACTTCTTGTAACTGCCTCTCTAACCGAGCTTGTAGCCCAGTGATGTCATTGGCCAGGGAGGTATTAAATGCCCCCTGTAAATGTTTTTTTATTTCTTGCCAAGATGTCAGTGAGCTATTATACAGTAGGGGGGTAACGCATTGCATGGTAACTTGCCAGTCACATTTTAGTTTCATACGCATATATAATGCATTTTGCTGCTCTCCCAGCCACTCTACTGCTGCCTCTAATGCCTGCAATCCTGACATTAGCCCTTTATCAATATCCACCTGTGTCTGTAATTCTTGAGTGACATTTACCAAGACGGACTCCACCTTATGGGCTGTTTGAACACTGTTAACCAAGGCAGTAGTAGCTGTAGCAGCTGATGCAATGATAATCACCGCGGACACAATGAACGCGATTAGCGTAGCCAAAAACCGCTTAGGGCATAATTTTCTCATGGACTCAAGGAGGATATGTAGAGCATGCTCTTCGGACCATGTCCGATTTAGACCAATAGGTAACCAAATATGTGCTCTTCTTTTTAACACCATTACATAGGTCACATTCAATGAGGTTACATTATAATGTTTTATACCAATATGGGGGAGAAATATTAACTGCATACATACCAGAAGATTCTTGGATAGCAGGGACACTGTTTCCCCATAATAACACATAAGGATGGGTGGTACAAATCATAAGGGTATGAGAAACATTTTTGACCAATGTTAGTAAATAATTGCCAGTTTCATTCCCATACTTGCCATGGGAAAATTGTCGTGATATAAAGGCAACCCGACCCTCCATATTCCTTTGTGAGGGGGCTGCACCCTGTCTCATTGTGAGATAGTTGTAACAGGGGTCCAGATAGGCTGTGTTGGCTCCATGTTATAGGTTTCTGACTTGATCTGTTGAAGGCCCAAGTATGACTGTCACTCAAAAGATGTCCATGAGGCCCCTAATTCAGTACGTTGGCCCCAAAGATGTTGCCCCGCCTTGGATATGCTGTACGGCAAGGGGACCACTGTACTGAGTAATGTTTGTAACACCAATCAGTTTTTGGATGGCAAATTGGGATGGAAGGAACTTGTGTGACATTACTTTTGTCTTCGTAAGATGTTGATATAGCAGTAATGTATGTCACATTGGCTGCCTGTTGTCCTTTCTTAGGTTGGTAATAAAATACATTTGTTCCTGAAAGGCGACACATGTTGTGCTTTTGTTTTAATAAACCATACAAAAAGGTGAATTGTTAGCATACATCACCAGAGGTTCTTCTTCCTTTTGGTGCAGGCCTGTATGTTGTTGTCGGGGTACCCCGGTTCCTCCTGTCCAATCAGAATCATTAGAGGACAAAGGGGGATTGGCAAGCCACCAAGTAACCAGAGTAGAGAGAGGAGGATTAGGAATAAAGGCCCAATATGTGAGATTCTCATGCTCTGAAATCACCTCAACATGCATTAGAGAAGAAAAGAGGAAAAAGAAAAAAACTGATTTACTTATCCGTTTGTCCTTTTTTCGGTTATTCCAGAGCAGGCCGTGTACGTTTTGATGGAATGCACTCAATGCCTTTATCTGTCAAAACACAAAGAGCTCCTCTCTTCCCACATTTAACCATAAAAGGGCCCTCCCAGATATCCGTATAAGGACGTTTTAATCCACACTTTGCCAAGATATTGTGTCAAAACAGATGTGTGTCATGCGGCCTTTGTTGGGCCATATGGTTCTGAGTTTGACCCATATAGCTTTCTGCAGCTGATGTGCCATCCTCTGCTAGATTCAGAACATTCTTATAATACTCATTTCCCCCTTTCATTTTTTGTAAAGCAGCC
>NW_025796019.1:0-4058 GCF_021613505.1 Equus quagga
GCTGCAGGAGTCCAGGTCGGGACGACGGGTCTCGCCGTGGTGGCCCCGAACAAGGTTCTCTTCAGGGTGCGGGTATGGAAAGGCTGACTACAAAACACGTCTGTCACACCGTGTTCTCCAGGCTCCTGTCTCGATGTCCTGGTGAGCCTCCTAATGCTCGTTCAAGGGACGGTGCTTGTATCCAGGGCAGTGACGGTGGGGGCCTTGAGCACCCTGCTGACCCACGGATCTTCGGATAGCCAGGTAAGTGACGATGCCGTTCGTGACATTCGTGTTCCCGTGGGGTCTTTTGGTAGGTATTCAGGGAAGAAATCGCGTCGTCTCGAAAAATGCTGGTAAGCGTTGGCTCTTACCGTGTTAGGCTTTCGGTGCCGTGTGGCTCTCACCTGAGTAGTGACTGAGATGTGTGCAGGTACGTTATCCTTTCGTTGCACAGCGCGGGACCGACCATGAGATTCTCGTCGGTGGTCAGTCGGGAGGTGACGGTGTCTGTAACCTCGGTGTTGACCGTGAAGTTCTGCCTGGAGCCAGGGAATGTGGATGATTCCTGCGAGGAGGGAATGGCGCAAAAACAGTTGGCAGGAGCCACGGTCGAGCAAGTTGTTGCCTTCCACGCGTGGGTGGCCTGCGTCCTCTCAGGTTCCTGGGGAGAAACCCTTCTGGACACAAGAATGGTGGCTAACGGGCTCGTGTCAGTAACCGCGTAAGTGGGCACAGAGAGCGAGAGTCCAGTTACGGCCGCCTAACGTTCCGATAGCAAGGTCAGGGAGGATGATGTCCCTAACGCGCGTGTTCCCAGCTCTTTGCAGGTCAACTCTGAAGGTTTTGGCTAGGAAACAGGTGTGAGACGGTGTGGCGTGAACTCAGAAAGACATCCTTTCTTTTCAGAAATCCCGGTAGTTACCGAGGCCCTTGAGACCCTTCTTCTGGTAAGCTGGTTCTTGACATGCGTGCAGTTGAGATCTTCAGCTGTCCCCAGCAAGACTAGGCCGCTTGAGAATTCACTGTATTATGGTTGAGAGAGAATGCGTTTTTCCCTTTCAGACCGACAGACGGAGGGGCAGACAGCCAGGGAATCTCTCGTGTTGCCCGTCAGCGCGTTACTGACCCCGGGATGTTTGCAGGCATTCCTTCCTGGGGGCCGACCTCGAAGTGTTGCAAGTATTCAGGTAGCGTTGATGGGTCCGGAAGTGATGGAAATGAGCGAGGGGCATTGGCGGTTGGCCGTGAGAATAAGCTTGCACCCGAGACGTCTTCCCCACTGTGTTTCTGAGGTTCCTGGCACGACATCCGGGCGAACCTAGCATCGGTCCTTAGCGGAGGAGATTCTTGGGATGCAGGTAAGTGAGGACGTGGGCCTAGACCACAGCACGGGCCGTCCGATCTGCAGATAGGTGGGTAAGTGATGATGGTGTCGCTCACACTTCCTGTTGCCGTGGATTTGCTGCGGGCGTCCAGGTAAGACACGATAGAGTCCTTCTCGGTGCTGGTAAGCGTGACTTTGCCCTTTTTTACCTTTCGGAGGTCACTTCGGTTTCAGCCTGTGAGTGTTGTGGGTAGGTGGTGTCCCGGCAGTTGTCGCGGAGTTTCCACCCCAGTGGGAGCCATAGGAATCTTGCCCGGGTTCCAGTGAAAGGACGGCGGTCCCTCCTGACGAAGAGGATGCCCTGAAGCATCCAGGGCAAGCATCCAGGTAGGGTCGATGTCCATGTCTTCCATCAGGAGGGAAGGGGACAAGCTTAGGCGTAGGTGGCCTGAGACAGCAAGTGGTGCCCTTACACGCATGTGTGGAACGTGTCTTTTCAGGTTCCCTTCAGGAGAACGCGGTGAAGCTGAGAGTGGTCATTGACGGAGCCTGCCTCTTGAGCAGGTGAGAGACAAAGTGGGTCCTCCCGCAGCGCAGACCGCCCGATCTTCACCCGGAGGGTAAGTGAGGATGGGGCCCCTCACGCTCGAGTTCCTGTGTTTGTTGGCAGGTGTCCTGTTGCGGCCTGCGCTCGTATCCAGGTGTGAGACGATGTGACGTTAACGCCTTGAAGCCATGCTCGCGTGCAGATAGCGGTGGGCTTCACGTTCGAGCCGTTTATGTGTCTCTTGGTTTGGGCCTGTATTCAGGTAAGAAATTACGCCGGCCTTCATAACACGAGTCGGAGTGAGAGTGTGTGCATTCTCCTTGAGAGATGATGTGCCGTCCAGGTCACTTCTGACAGTGCCATCATCGCGTTCTGGACCGTAGGCGTTTCTTTCAGGTGTGCCCTCAAGAGAGGAAGGCGTCCCTTCCCGGGGCTTGACCTTGGAGTTCTGCAACTGGCCAGGTAGGGTGCATGGGTCCCGAAGTGGTCCAGGTGACCGGGGGAACTGGCCGGTGCAGAGCTCGAGCGATTCGTCTCCCAAACGCGTCCTCCCCCTCGTGCGTTTCAGGTTGGCGTCGAGACATCACGGCGGGCCTATCGGTGGTCGCGAACGTGGGACGTGGCTGCCACGGAGGTAGGTGATTGCGTGGGCCTACACCACAGCACGTTCCATCTGACCCTCGTCTACCCAGGCAAGTGGCGCGTGTCCTCGCACTTGTTGTTCCCGGGATGTCTCTGAAGGCATTCGGGTGCGAAACGGTGGAGTCCTTAGCAACTTCAGAGACCCCGAGTTTTCGCTCTCCGTATGGCTGGGAATGCTCCGTTTGTAACCCTAGGAGCGTCGAGGGATTCCACGTGTCCAGGTGTTTCTCGCGGCGTTCCCTAGCACGCTACGATGCGTAGGGTATTTCCAGGCGCCCGGTCAAGGAATGGTGCGTGTATCCGACATTGGTGTTAACCTTGGGTTCCCGCCCGCATCCGGGCAGGATCGATGTGTCTCGTCACTCGTGACGAGGAAGTGAGCGAGGTTACTTGCAGGGGTCCTGCTCGAGAAAGTTACGTCCTGCCACACAGGCTTCGTGGGTGTCTTGCCCGGTTCCCGGCACGACCTCACGTCGACCCTGCCACGGCTCGTCAGTGGCTAGTGTCGAGGCACGTGATGACGTGGGCCTCAACCACAGCGCAGACCCTCTGTTCCTCAGATAGCTAGGGAAGGGCTGCCAGCGTCCCTAACGCTCGTTGTCGCCGTTCATTCTTTGCAGGTGTTCAGGTAGGAAAGGATAGGCCTGGCCCAGTCTGGAACCCATGGCTTTGAGTTTTGACGTTGTTGCGGAGATGTTGACGTCTCCCTGTGTGTAATGAGGGATTGCCCTATCCAGGTAGTTCTCAAGATGCTCCTGACCACCGTGGTGACCGAGGCGGCTTTGCAGGTGTCCCCAAATGAAATGTCGTATGCGCCCGTGGCCTTGACCCTGGAGAACGGTAAGTATTCGGGTAGAGTTGACGTGCCCTTAGTGAAGGACGTGGCCGGGGTAAGTTGACGGCGTCCTGCTGCGACAAGTTCTGCTCTTGACCCCACGTGTGGTGAGGAATGTGTTTTTCAGGCTCCTGTCCAGAGGTCTCAGTGAACCTGACGGTGGTCGTTCGGGGGGGAGGGTTTCTGGTATCCAGGGAAGTGATGGTGGGCGCCTTCGCCACGTCAGACCTGCTGATTTTCCCGAATCTAGGGGAGTGATGTTGATTGGCTAAACTTGTTGTACCGTGTGATTGCTTTCAGGCATTCGGGTCAGCAAGGATGGTGTTCTCGCAGTCATGTTAGTGTCCTGTTTTCTGGTTCAGAGCACGTTTCCTTTTCCCCATGTGACTGTTGAGCAATCCGCAGGTATCCCCGCAGCGATGGTGGAGTTGTGTGGCACAGCAGTAACCACAGGGGATCCTGCCGGCGAGCAGGGAAGAGGTGATGGTGTTTCTAGCAACGGCGCAGACCTGGGAGGACTGCAAGAATCCAGGTAGGGTTGAGGATGGGTCCTGCAGTGACGGCAGCGGGCAAGGCCAGTCGCAGGATCCTAGTGGAAAAGGTGTGCCCGTCGACACAGTGGTCACCATTTGTTTTCCAGGTTTTCGTCAAGAAATCGTGGGAAACCCCGGAGCGATCAGTCAGGAGACTTTGCTTGCCTCCAGGTGAGGGGTGACGTGGGCCTTGGC
>NW_025796020.1:0-1640 GCF_021613505.1 Equus quagga
GGGGCCACCACGGCGAGACCCGTCGTCCCGACCTGGACTCCTGCAGCCCTCTCAGATCGACGCCATTGTGACGGCCCCCATCCTCTCTCGACCGCCCACCTGAAAACCAGAAAAAGCAAGGTTATCACTGGGACGCGCCACGCCGTGGGAATTAGGTGGATGTCTGCAAGTCAGTCAGGAGTCAGAAGCTTAAACACGACTTGCGTGTAGAAGAGCACACGCCAGAAGAACGTGGCTGCCGGAACTCGTAAGGTCTCCGTCATTCCTGACCCACGCGGTAACAGCGAGTGAGAGGACACGTCATCACTCACCGAGATCTGTGAATGTCAGACGGTCTGTGCCGGGCTCTAGGCCCACAGCCTCGCCTACCTCCACACCAACGACGTCCACCGTGCACTGCCACTGATAGGCTCACCGTCAGGTGTTGACGGGCAGCTGAAACGCATACGTATCGTGGTCAAGGCGCGTGGGACGTGCCCCCTCCTACCTCTACCCCCGGCACATCCCCTTGGTCACTGGTCCCAGCTGAGGACCCATCAACGCTAGCCGGATCCTTGCAGAAGGCCGAAGGCCCAACCCTCAGGACGACACACCTCCCTCTCTTCGGGGCATACCTGCGATCCATCCCTTAGTCCAGAACGCTGTGAAAGGACAGTGTCCTACGGTACCCGCATAGCCGCACATCTCTCTTCCGTTAGTGGTGTTAGGGGCAGACGAGCTTCCAAGAAGAAGAGAAAAATCTCCTTCCTAGTAGCAGGATCGGCAACAAGTTAATTCCTTACCTACAGACGTGACCAAAGCTAGGTAAACGGAAGAGTCTCCCAACCGTTAATTCTGCGGATACTGAAACTGAGAACGTCTCCCGTGAGTTAACCTCACATCATCTCCTGCCCGTCCGCCAGCAAACACCCTGACAGGATCCCCGGGGAATGCCACGGGAGCACGGTGGGAAGACACAGCGCCCTCACTGACCTAGACGTCTGACCTGTCCTGGGGTCAGACCCACTCTCCCACTCACCTGGCTTGCCATCGAGGTCCCGTTAACGACCACCGTCAGCTTCACGGTGCCTGCCTGCCCACCGCAACCTTTAAAAGGACACACGTGACAAGCGTGTTCTAGGACCGAACGACGCAACCTGTCTTACCGGCCAAAGGAAACACACGCAGAAATAACTTAATCAAGGAAGCAATTCGGCTGAAGTGAAATGAAAATGGCCCCGGCAGGTCACCTTAGCCACTCCCATCCGTAGGGAAACCACCAACACTACCTGGATCCTTCAGCACTTCTAGGCCAACGCCGCTGTCAGAGACACGTCATGTCCTCTCTGGGTACCTGTGGAAACGTCACGGCCAGTCCCGTGGCGCGCAACCGTGGGACAACTCAGCTGCGCACCTGCATGTCCCTCGGTCACTGCTGAGGTTAAACGCACGTTCTCTGGGAACTCTGCAAAGATACGGGCTCACGCTCACCAGCACTGTCGCGGACGAAATCGCTTCTTCACGCAATACCTGCACAAAAACACGGCAACGGAAAAGTGAGGAACACCATCCCCACTCAGCTCCGTACCTGAACGTCAGATTCTCTCTAGGGTGGCCAAGGCCCACGTCACCCCTCACCTGGAGGCAAGCAAAGTCTCCTG
>NW_025796021.1:0-1640 GCF_021613505.1 Equus quagga
CAGGAGACTTTGCTTGCCTCCAGGTGAGGGGTGACGTGGGCCTTGGCCACCCTAGAGAGAATCTGACGTTCAGGTACGGAGCTGAGTGGGGATGGTGTTCCTCACTTTTCCGTTGCCGTGTTTTTGTGCAGGTATTGCGTGAAGAAGCGATTTCGTCCGCGACAGTGCTGGTGAGCGTGAGCCCGTATCTTTGCAGAGTTCCCAGAGAACGTGCGTTTAACCTCAGCAGTGACCGAGGGACATGCAGGTGCGCAGCTGAGTTGTCCCACGGTTGCGCGCCACGGGACTGGCCGTGACGTTTCCACAGGTACCCAGAGAGGACATGACGTGTCTCTGACAGCGGCGTTGGCCTAGAAGTGCTGAAGGATCCAGGTAGTGTTGGTGGTTTCCCTACGGATGGGAGTGGCTAAGGTGACCTGCCGGGGCCATTTTCATTTCACTTCAGCCGAATTGCTTCCTTGATTAAGTTATTTCTGCGTGTGTTTCCTTTGGCCGGTAAGACAGGTTGCGTCGTTCGGTCCTAGAACACGCTTGTCACGTGTGTCCTTTTAAAGGTTGCGGTGGGCAGGCAGGCACCGTGAAGCTGACGGTGGTCGTTAACGGGACCTCGATGGCAAGCCAGGTGAGTGGGAGAGTGGGTCTGACCCCAGGACAGGTCAGACGTCTAGGTCAGTGAGGGCGCTGTGTCTTCCCACCGTGCTCCCGTGGCATTCCCCGGGGATCCTGTCAGGGTGTTTGCTGGCGGACGGGCAGGAGATGATGTGAGGTTAACTCACGGGAGACGTTCTCAGTTTCAGTATCCGCAGAATTAACGGTTGGGAGACTCTTCCGTTTACCTAGCTTTGGTCACGTCTGTAGGTAAGGAATTAACTTGTTGCCGATCCTGCTACTAGGAAGGAGATTTTTCTCTTCTTCTTGGAAGCTCGTCTGCCCCTAACACCACTAACGGAAGAGAGATGTGCGGCTATGCGGGTACCGTAGGACACTGTCCTTTCACAGCGTTCTGGACTAAGGGATGGATCGCAGGTATGCCCCGAAGAGAGGGAGGTGTGTCGTCCTGAGGGTTGGGCCTTCGGCCTTCTGCAAGGATCCGGCTAGCGTTGATGGGTCCTCAGCTGGGACCAGTGACCAAGGGGATGTGCCGGGGGTAGAGGTAGGAGGGGGCACGTCCCACGCGCCTTGACCACGATACGTATGCGTTTCAGCTGCCCGTCAACACCTGACGGTGAGCCTATCAGTGGCAGTGCACGGTGGACGTCGTTGGTGTGGAGGTAGGCGAGGCTGTGGGCCTAGAGCCCGGCACAGACCGTCTGACATTCACAGATCTCGGTGAGTGATGACGTGTCCTCTCACTCGCTGTTACCGCGTGGGTCAGGAATGACGGAGACCTTACGAGTTCCGGCAGCCACGTTCTTCTGGCGTGTGCTCTTCTACACGCAAGTCGTGTTTAAGCTTCTGACTCCTGACTGACTTGCAGACATCCACCTAATTCCCACGGCGTGGCGCGTCCCAGTGATAACCTTGCTTTTTCTGGTTTTCAGGTGGGCGGTCGAGAGAGGATGGGGGCCGTCACAATGGCGTCGATCTGAGAGGGCTGCAGGAGTCCAGGTCGGGACGACGGGTCTCGCCGTGGTGGCCCC
>NW_025796022.1:0-15293 GCF_021613505.1 Equus quagga
TTTGATATTTGTGTATATTGTGAGCTTATCACCACAAGAAGTCTAGTTAGCATTTGACACCATGCATAGTTATGAAAATTTTTTTCCTTGTGATGGGGACTTTTAAGATCTATTCTCTTAGCAACTTTCAAATATGCAACATAGAATTACTAACGATAGTTGCCATGCTGTACATTACATTTCCATGACTTAATTATTTTATAACTGGAAGTTTGTACCTTTTGACCTCCTTCACCCATTTAACCCCTGCTCGCCTCCGTCCCCCCACCCCCCTCCCACTGCCAACTCCTGCCTCTGGCAGCTACCAATGTGTTCTCTGTATCTATGAGCCTTGTTTTTGTTTTTAAATTGCACACTTGAGATCATAAAGTATTTGTCTGTCTCTGACTTACTTCACTTAGCATAATGCTCTTAACGTCCATCTATTTTGTTACAAATGGCAGGATTTCTTTCTTTGTTATAGCTGAATAGTATTCCATTGTATATATATGTATACAGCACATTTTATTTATCCATTCATCCAGGGATGGATACGTAGGTTGTTTCCATGTTTTGGCTATTGTTAATAATATTGCAATGAACATAGGAATACAGCTATCCCTTTGAAACCCTGTTTTCATTTCCATTGGATATATACCCAGAAGTGGGATTTCTGGATCATATGATAGTTGTATTTTTAATTTTTTGAGAAAGTTTCATACTGTTGTCTGTAGTGGCTCACCAATTTACATTTCCACCAACAGTACACAGGGTTCCTTTTTCTCCACATCTTCACCAACACTTATTTCGTTTTTTGTATATTTTATTTTATTGAGATATTGGGTTTTAACATTGTATAAATTTCAGGGTATGTTGTTATATTTCAGTTTTTGTATAGACTGTATTGTGTTCTCCACCAATAGTTTAGTTTTTTTCCATCACCATACATATGTGCCCCTTTACCCCTTCACCCTCCTGTCACCCACTTCCCCTCTGGTAACCTCTGATCTGTTCTCCATATCCTTGTGTTTATCTTCCGTATATGAATTTTGAAATATATGGTGTTTGTCTTCCTTTGACTTATTTTGCTTAGCATGACCCTCAAGATCCAGCCATGTTGTTGCAAATAGTTCGATTTTGTCTTTTATTTTTTGACATGTAGCTTTTCCTAGTATTCTCTTATAATCTTTGGTATTTATGTGGTAACTGCTGTAATTTCTCCTCTTTCAGTTTTATTTATTTGAGCCTTCTCTCTTTTTTTCTTAGTGAGTCTGGCTAAGGGTTAATCAATTTTCTTTATCTTCTCAAAGAACCAGCTTTTAGTTTCATTGATCCTTTCTATTTCTTTCAGTCTCTATTTCATTTATTCTGCTCTAATTTTTATTATTTCCCTCCTTCTGCTGACTTTGGGCTTTGTTTATCCTTCTTTTTCTAATTCTGTGACGTGTAGCTTGTGATTACTTTGAGATTTTTCTTGTTTGTTGAGATAGGCCAGTATTGCTGTAAATTTCCCCCCAGTACTGCTTTTGCTGTATCCTATAAGAGTTGGTATGTTGTGTTTTCAGTTTAGCTTATCTCCAGGTGTTTTTGGATTTCTTGTTTGATTTCTTCATTGATCTAATGGTTGTTCAGTAGCATGTTGTTTAGTCTCCACATCTTTGTGACTTTCCCAGCTTTTTTCTTGCAGTTGATTTCTAGTTTTATAGTATTGTCAGAAAAGATGCTTGATATGATTTCAATCTTCTTAAATTTATTGAGGCTTGCCTTGTTTCCCAACATATGGTCCATCTTTGAGAATGTTCCATGTGCACTTGAGGAGAATGTGTATTCTGCTGTTTTTGGATGGAATTTTCTCTGTATATCTATGAAGTCCATCTGGTGTAGCATTTCATTTAAGACCACTGTTTCTTTGTTGGCTTTTTATCTGGATGATCTATCCATTGATGTAAGTGGGGTGTTGAGGTACCCTACTATTATTGTTGTCATTTTCTCCCTTTAGGTCTGTTAATAGTTGCTTTATATACTTTAGTGCTCCTGTGTTAGGTGCATGTATATTCATGTGTTGTGTATTCCTGGTGGAATGTCCCTTTTATCACTATATAATTCCCCTCTTTGTCTCTCATTGTCTGTTTTATCTTGAAGTCTGCTTTGTCTGATATGAATATGGCTACACCTGCTGTCTTTTTCTTGCCATTTGCTTGGAGTATTGTCTTCCACCCCTTCACTCTAAGACTATGTTTGTTTTTAGAGGTGAGATTTTTTTCCTGGAGTAGCATATTGCTGGGTCTTCTTTTTTAATCCATCCAGACACTCTGTGTCTTTTGATTGGTGAATTCAATCCATTAACATTTAGAGTGATTATTGATATATGAGGGCTTAATACTGCCATTTTATCTTTTGTTTTCTGGATGTTCTATATTTCCATTGTTTCTCTTTCTTTGCATTTCTGCCTGCCGTTTCAGTTTGGTGGTTTTCTGTGATGGTTTTCTCTTTATTTATGATTTGTAGTTCTACTCTGATTTTTTGTTTTGTGGTTACCATAAGATTTGGATAAAAGTTCTCATAGATGAGATAGTACATTTTCTGATTGCCTCTTATCTCTATTAGCCTATGCAGACTCCATCCCTTTCTTCTTCACCTTCTATGTGTTCGCTGTCACAATTTTTTCCGTTTTGTGTTATGAGTTTGTGACTAAATTGAAGCATTAATAGTATCTTTGATGCTTTTTTTCACTTTATACTTCATTTAATAATTAAGTTTTTGCTAACCTGTTTTGATAGAGAGCTACAATTTTCTGATTTTGTCTGTCTATCACTTTGCTCAAATGTTTGTAAACCTTTGACTTTTTGTTTCAGGTAGGAGAGTTCCTTTCAACATTTCTTGGAAGGCAGGTCTAATGACAATGAACTCCCTCAGCTTTTGTGTGTTTTGGAAAGGTTTTATTTCTCCTTTATATTTTAAAGATAACTTTGCTGGATAAAGTATTCTTGGCTGATAGTTTTTGTCTCTTAGTGTTTTGAATCTATCATTCCACTCTCTCCTAGCCTGTAAGGTTTCTGCTGAAAAATCCACTGAAAGCCTGATGGGTATTCCTTTGTGGATTATTTTCTTCTCTTCTACTTCCCTTACTATTTTTTCTTTGTCATTGAGTTTTGACAGTTTTAATATTATATGCCTTGGAGAAGGTCTTTTTGGATTGATGTCATTAAGCATTCTATTAGCCTCATATACTTGCATGTCCAATTCTTTCCATAGTTTTCTTGGTGAGGAAGATTGGCCCTGAGCTAACATCTGTTGCCAATCTTCCTCTTTTTTTCCTCCCTGAAGCCCCAATACATAGTTGTATATCCTAGTTGTACATCCTTCTAGTTTTTCAGTGTGGGACACCGCATCAGCATGCCTTGATGAGCAGTGTCTAGGTCCATGCCCAGGATCTGAAGCAGCAAACCGTGGGCCACCGAAGCAGAGCAAGTGAAATTAACCACTATGCTACCAGGCTGGTCTACACCCATTCGTTAATCAGAGTATTTATTCTTTTGCTATTGGGTTGTATGAATTCCTTATATATTTTAGATATTTACCTCTTATCAGATATATGGTTTGCAAATATTTTCTCCCATTCCATGTGTTGTCATTTCATTTTGTTGATTTTTTGTTGTCGTAGTGCCAAAGCTTTTTAGTTTGATGTAGTCACACTTGCTTACTTGTACTTTTGTTCACTATGCTTTTGGTCTTTTAGCCAAAAATTCATTTTGAAGATCCATGTCAAGGAACTTTTCTCCTATGTTTTCTTTGAGGAGTTCCATGGCTCAGATCTTACATTTAAGTCTTTAATCCATTTTGAGTTAATTAATGTGAGAGGTATAAGATAAGTGTTTTTTTTTTTTTTTTTTAAAGATTTTATTTTTTTCCTTTTTCTCCCCAAAGCCCCCCGGTACATAGTTGTATATTCTTCGTTGTGGGTCCTTCTAGTTGTGGTATGTGAGACGCTGCCTCAGCGTGGTCTGATGAGCAGTGCCATGTCCGCGCCCAGGATTCAAACCAATGAAACACCGGGCCGCCTGCAGCAGAGCGCGCGAACTTAACCACTCGGCCACGGGGCCAGCCCCCTAAGATAAGTGTTTTAATTTTATTCTTTTGTATGTAGCTGTCCAGTTTTCTCAGCACCACTTATTGAAGAGACTACCCTTTCCCCATTGTATATTTTTGGTTCCTTTATTGTAAATTGACTGCTCATAATGTGGGTTTATTTCTGGGCTTTCTATTTTGTTCCACTAATTATGTCTGTTTTTGTTCCAACCTCGTATTATTTTGATTACTATGGCTTTGTAATATAGTTTGAAATCAGGAAGTATGACGCCTCCAGCTTTGTTCTTTCATCAAGTTGCTTTGGCTATATGAGGTCTTTTGCGGTTCCATACAAATATTAGGATTGTTTTTTCTATTTGTGTGAAAAGTCCTGTTGGAATTTGGATAGGGATTGCGTTGAATCTTTAGATTGCTTTGAGTAGCATAGACATTTTAACAATTTTGATGTTTTCCATCAACGAGCATGGGATATCTTTCCATTTATTTGTGTCTTCAATTTCTTTCATCCACGACTTATAGTTCTCAGTGTACAGGTGTTCTACCTGCTTGGTTAAATTTATTCCTAAGTATTTTATTCATTTTGATGCAGTTGTAAATAAGATTGCTTTCTAAATTTTTTTCTGATAGTTTGTTATTAGTATATAAAACCAATGGATTTTTCTATATTGATTTTTGCATCCTGCAACTTTACTGAATTCTTTTAGTGGTTCTAACAGTTTTTTGTTGGAGTGTTTAGGGTTTTCTATGTATAATATCATGGCATCTGCATATAGAGACATTTTTACTTCTTTTCTAATTTGGATGCCTTTTCTAGTTTCTAAATGCATACTTGTATGTACCTCTGAAGGATGTTGTGAAGATTCTATAATATTACGCATGTGAAAGAAAAAACTCTGGTGTTTCATGTGTCTTAAGTATTAACAAAAGCCTGAAAATGTTGCCCCAGTATTCAGTCCCCAATGAACATTTGCCATATTCTACAGAATTAATAACATTTTCATGTAGATTGAGTAAAAAACCATTCATTCATTTAATCATTGTATAGACATTTATTAATAATGCAATTCATGTCGCAAACCAATTTAGACACAGCAAAATCACACATAAGAAGAAGGTCTATGTTGTTGAACAGCTCACTAATGCCTTTTCAGGAAAAACATACATACAAACAAATAAATAAAATGAGATAATGCCATAATAGATATATGGTCAGATTTTTGAGGGAAGTCAAAGGATGGATTGATGAGATCTGTAAGGACTTTTCAGATGAAGTAAGATTTCAACTGAATGTAGATTGAGTAAGAGGTTTTTAAATGATAAAGCAAATGTTTATCAAGATTTGGGATTAACCTTTCTCACAAAGAAAAGTTGATACTCATTTCCAATGGCTACAATTTCACCACTCTGTACTATTCTTCTTTTTTCACAGTCTTTACAGTACCATAAAGTTTATGTTGTCTTTACCCTCTCTCTATCTTTTGATATCATCATCCTCTCTCATATTCATTTATACCAAGGCTTAAACAATTGACAAGTTTTAATTTAGCTGCAAATAGTAACCAAAACCTTAAAATAAAGGTATGATGTTTTTACTGTGGGATGGGAACCACAGAGTTTAAGGATCAGGGAGAGAGACAATATACCCTTACTGCCCCCATCCCACCGTTCAAATACTTCAGGTAAACGGTGGCTTATTCTGCCTTTGAAATGACATAGACAGGGCATTGTACAATGTCAGCAATCTCACTTACAGAGAAAATTTCCAATCTCCGAAATGGCCGACTTGTAGAAAAATAGAGTAGTTTATTCTCCAGCATACAGATCCCCAGATTTTGAATGTACTTACCGGTAAAATAAAGTAAAAAAGCACGGAGCAAACATGAGATTGCTAAATTTTTGTTTTGTCAAGTAAGAGTATCAAGCCCCTTTCCAAAAAATTACCATCTACCACCACCATAATTCAATAACAGAAAGAAAATTATAAAACCAATGTACAAGAAGATAGTATTAGATAAACAATAAACTTCTATATTGACTTCATTTACCCTTAGATGAAACTTCTTATTTTCCTCATTTCTCCACATTGGTGAAAAACAAGTCTCCATTGACTGGCCTTGATCTGGAGTCTGACATTTGGGACATTTGGAAACTACTTATCTAAAAGCTTTGAAATATCAGTATTGATCTTCTTTTGAATATCTATCTGGAAGGAAATTAATAATATTTATAAAACCATGTTAATTTTCTGTTTAGAGACATTCAATGTCTCCCTATTCTCTACAACAGTGGTTCTCAATCTTTAGCCTGATCACACATAGTGCTTGTTAAAAACAACAGATTGCTGGGTCCATCCTCAGATTGTTGATTTAGTAGGTCTGGGGTGGGGCCCAAGAATTTGCATTTCTAGTAAGTTGCCAGGTGATGCTGATGCTGCTGGCCTGGGACGACACTACCCTAAAGGAAAAAGCCTAATCCTTTATCAGACCACATAAGGACAAAAGCTAAGCTGCTGTAATAGAGAGA
The DNA here is from genome assembly GCF_021613505.1 of Equus quagga. Taxonomy (NCBI): domain Eukaryota; kingdom Metazoa; phylum Chordata; class Mammalia; order Perissodactyla; family Equidae; genus Equus; species Equus quagga. The sequence goes on from NW_025796022.1 coordinate 6,592, forward strand.
CCTCAAAATACAGACTTAATTAATATGGAATAATATAGAGGGTTTTTCTCCTTCTATAGTCTGGAGGCATTGCTCAGCTGGGGGGTGTTCTGTTTACATCTTACTGTTCCATTTCCTCTTAGGGTTTTTGTCAGAGCTAGGTACCCTCCACATTCGCATTCCAGCCAACGGGAAGAGGAAGGAGGGAGGTGGGGTGAGAGCAAGTGGCTTCATATTTGACAGAATTACCCAGAAGTGGCACATGTCACTTCCTTGGCATTGTGTTGGTGGAGGCCAGACTAGGAATGTAATTTGCAGCACAGTGGTCCTATGCCCGGTTAGAACTTGGGGCAGAAGGTGGAATGAGTATTGGTAGGAAGTTAGTCTCCACCACAAAGGCTCCTCTGGTACTATCAGGTGAATGAAAGGGAGTGGTGTTTCTCATAAAAGTGGTAAGTCTGGGAAGGAAAAAAATCAGTGTCCAGTATAATCCTACTTTAGAATAAATGCCTGTGTGAAATCTTTCCTTAATGCTTTGTACATATCTCTATTATTGTACTTACCACATTTCATAATTATATATTTATTTATCTGCAGTCCCTGATTAGTCTTGAGACTTTTTTAGCACATGGATTGCATTTTATTTTTGTATCTGTATCTCTTGTTTATCTATCTCCTTATCATTTCTCTGTACTTCCTACTTACTTACAAAGTCAGTGCCTAGTATAATTCTTGCTATTTAGTACACACCCCAGCAATGCCCTTTAAATAAATGAATTGATTCATCATCTGTTGGTAAAAGTCAATATTATTTCTTTATCTCTCTACACCCTGATTTTTTCCATCTAAGTCATGACTTTGCTGACCATTTTTCTACCCAGAATATTCTCTTTACTGCACTCTTGACATCTTTGTTTCTTAAAGTGTAGATCAGAGGGTTAAGGCTGGGTGTGACGATTGTGTAAAAGAGAGTAAGGAACTTCCCTTCATCTTGGGATGTGTGATTCTGTGGCTTCATGTACATATAAATGATTGTTCCATAAAACAGAGTTACCACTGTGAGGTGCGAACCACATGTGTTGAGGACCTTATGCCACCTTGCTGCTGACTTGATCCTCACGACAGCATGAGTGATAACTCCATATGAGATGAGAATTAGTGATAGAGGTACTAGAAGAAATACCACTCCAAGAGCAAAGACAACAATCTCAGTTACTTTTGAATAGACACAAGCCATCTTGATAAATGCTGGCATCTCACAGAAAAAATTATCCACTTCCCGGTGCCCACATTTTGGCAACTTCAAAGTCAAGGGGCAAAGAATTAAGGCACTACCTAGACCACCTAACCAGACAATCAGCACCATCTTCTGGCAAAGCTGAGGGTGCATTACTACTGTGTAGTGAAGAGGTTGACAGACAGCAGCATAGCGGTCATAGGCCATCACAGCCAAGAGAAGACATTCTGTAGTTCCCAAGTCCAGGGCAAAGAAGAATTGGAGCACACATCCTCCGTATGTAATAGACTTTTTTGGACCCCATAGATTGACCAGCATTTGGGGGATAATGCTAGTTGTATAACAGATGTCCAGAAAAGACAAATTGGATAGGAAGAAATACATGGGTGTATGGAGCTGGGTATCTAGGTAAGATACAAGAATGATGGTTGTGTTTCCTACCAGAGTGGCAGTATAGAAGATGAAGACAAGCACAGAGATGATGCGTTCTAATTGAGGCCTGTCAGAAAACCCCAGAAGAATGAAGTCTGTTTCAGAACTTCCATTGCTTGTTTCCATTTCTCTTTATGAAAGGCTAGCAGACAACACCATGGTGACAAAAAATATCATCATCCTTAGGTAGAACTGAAAATCTCTGGAGTCTGTCAGGGTATCTAAAACTTACTTACATGCTTTCTCCCACTTGGAACATCTCTTTTAACATTTCCCCTGTGTTCATTGCCAAAGTCTCTTCATATTTAATCATATCCAGAGTGGTTCTGAAAATAACATGTTAAACCCAATTACACTGAATTGTAAATCATTGAAAAGCCTTAATGTCCTATGGCCCCCTGGTTCTATGTATTTTGATTACATGATAAATCCACAAAGTTAATTAAGTAATTTTGAGTGGGTTATGTTTTGAGGGCTTATTCCTCCTTGAAACTATGACATAAGCATCGCTTGATCATGACAAATCTTTCCCTTATCAAAGGAATTAAGCTTGAGGTAAAAAGTTAAATGACATATTTTCTTTGGATAAGCTCCACCATTTGGTAGTAGAATCATTTTCTAGATTCACTTCCAAATGTCTGCCTCCAACCATTATAATCATAATCATAATCATAATCATAATCTCTATCACCACCAACCTACTCTCCTCATGTTTTTTTTCTCTTCAACATTGCATTCACTGTTTTCCTGTATCAATTTTGTATGTTCCCTACTGCACTGCCCATTTTTGTGCATGTGTTTTTTTGTGCCAGGAATAAAATAACATTTCTTATTATTAACCTTTATGTACATGTACAGAGGCCATGTTTCTTTGAATATCTTTCATGACTGCTATTACACTATCTAAATAGACTTATTGAATTGTTGCAGAGTCAAAAATTGAACTAATTCTAGAACCATTTGGTCACCACATACATATACTAACAATCTGTTAGTTCCTACTCACCTGGCCAGTCAGCAAAATTGGCAAGGCAGGTGATTCATACAAAAAGCAGTTCATTAAACAGTCAGTGAGTTGTTTTCCCCCAGGGAATTTGCCAATTGCATGAGTGGATCCTCTGGTTGCTTTGGAACTCTACAGGTAAAACTATTACCTCATTTCGACTCTAAAAGAGTACAGATAAGGGTTAAGATTACGTCAGTCTCAATATTTCTGAGTGCTTTGTCATATCCTTAAATAGATGGAATGTTGAATGACTGAAGTAGTTTATAAATTTTATATGCATATTATTTCTGACCATGAACTTCAGACCTAGGGTACTTACATTATTGGAGCCAGGAAATAATAACCTTATTTGCTACATTTATAGCGTCTTTGGGGCAAAGGAGTAATAACCTTATTTGTTGCAGTTAGAGTAAAATAGGGTAAAGATAAATTACTTACAGTATATCATTGTTAGAAGTATTTTAGTTACAACATTTAATGTCATAATCATGAAGAAGAAACTGTTTTTACCAAGTAGTGTGAGATAGAGATGTAGTTTTTCTTAGCACAAAACGGAAATTTTATTTAATTAATGTGTCCGGTTTTAATCACATTTTATTTAATTACTGAGTCCAGTAATAGGATGTCAGCTAAGTTAACCATAGCACTTAAGTGAACAGATTCTGGACTCAGAGTGCTCGGGATCAAATCCCAGCTTCACTACTTGGAAGCAATGTATCCTTGGCTGATTATTTGCCCTGTTTGTGTGCCAGGTTAGAAGTAAGTTAAGTGAAGATAACACTTCCTTGCTTAAGGAGAGGTTGTGAGGGTTAATATTTGTGAAAGCATTTGGAACTGTGCTTGGTTCATATTTAATTCTGAGAATTAAAAACTACATTCACTTACCCAGAAATCGTTATTATTCTATTTACCCCTTATTCCCTTTTTTTTTTTCACACTGGTGATTTTACCATGATGGTAGAACTAAACTGAAATAATTAAAAATATTCTTTTGCCTAAGTTTTAAAATGTACAAGTATGTTATGTGTACAAAAATACCCAGAAACACAATGTACATATTGAACTGATGAACCTGAGACAAGAGAGGACTTGAGCTGACAAAATGCCTTGATTGCAAAGTGCACTCAGCTATTTTGGCCAGTTGAGGTTGGGATAATGTTGAAAATTAAAAGGCCATAGAATTTTCGAGTTGGAGTGGGCCTCTGGAACCATGTATCCAGTCTTCTGCCTACGTAAGAGATCCTTCCACAGAATAGTCACAAACTTCCATCTTCGTAACTTCAGTAATAGGGAAGTCAGCTGCACACGAAGCAGCCTCTTTCTTTTAATCAATGCTCTTACTTACTTCTTATGTTGACCTCAAAGATGCCCTTTGTAACATCCAGGCACTGGCTCATTTTCTTTTTTCTGGAAAGAAGACAGCATAAGTCAATTCAACATGACTTCATTTAAAAAAAAATTATAAAATAAAACATGGATACAGAAAAAAGGTAAAAACTTCATCAGTTAAGGTGGATATTCTTGTAACTAACACCCAGGTCAAGAAATAGAGCATTGCCGAGACCCCAGGAGCTTCTCTTTTGTACCTCATCCCAATACTAACCCTCCCATGTCTCCCAAAGTATCCACTATCCTGATGTTATAGTAATCACCTCCTTGTATTTTAACAGCTTAATTATCCAAATGTGCATCTCTAGACAATATTGTTTGGTTTGGCTCATTAGAAACCTTTTATATGTCTTTTAAGTCTCTTTTAATATTAGAGACTATTATCAAATATACTCTTTGATTAATCTTCCTAAACTAAGTTCATGGACCCTTGTCTGCTGTTCCTAACACTGTATGATCTTTTACCATGCTTTTCTGGTTACTATCCATTGGATACACTGTAGCTTATTAAATGGCTCGGTTCCAAAGTGAACACAGGCCTTCAGCTGTGCTGCAATACTGGACAGAATAGTGAACATCTATGATCTACACACACTTCCTAAAATATATGTTGGCTAGGTTTAGAAGGAGGAAAATATTACTGGCTCAGTGTAAACTTTGGATCACATAAGGTCCTGGGCAGCCTTATTCGAAGTGCTGTCAAGCCAGAATTATACTTTGTGTAATTTTATGTTGTAAACCCAAATATAGAACTTTTCATTTTATGCATCTTAAGACTTTCTATGTGGTTTAAGGCTTGGATCTCAAATTTTAGATATTATTTTAATTTCAATCAAAAGTGAATGTGTTATAAAAATGAGACTTAGAGCATGAACTGAAGAAATAGATGTTAAAAAAGAGGCATGCTCCATTTTAATGGAAACTCAATTGTTCATTTTTCATGGTATGGACTTCAGTTTCTAGTAATGTAGCATAATTTTACATTTTATTTGCTTTAGTAAATTTAAGAAAAATGAACGAACCATATTTAAATTTGAATTTATACAATGACATGGAGTGAAAACTAGAAACAAAATCTCATAATTCTTTTAAATTTTGTAAAAAATGACAAGATTAAATGAATCTTTTATTAATTGAAAAGTAAGAGGCTATATTGCTGTATCCATATAAAGTTAAAGCAGAAAAAGACAATATAAAACTAGTTAAGACCCCAAGCTCTAAGGTCAGACCACCCGTGATTTTATTAGATCAGACTTTGGTCACTTCCTCACTGTGTGAACTTGAGCAAGATAATTAACTTCTTTAAGCTTCGGTTAAGTTATCTGTAAGATAGTTATTCTCGTAGCACCTTCCTCGCAGGATGGTTGTGAGGAGGATTAAATGATATATTAAGTATAAGATATTTAGCAGAATGAGCATTCAGTAACTTCAAAATCCACTAACTGCTCTTGTTGAAATTTGGTATAATCTTCATTCCTGAGAGGGCATTAGTGTATTCATATCTATATCTCCCATACCTTTCACATTTTTGCTTTCATGTTCGACTGAGGCCTATGCTGTCTCAGATGTATGCTATCTAGGATCTGTTTTCTACTCTCTGTCTTCTTTTGTTGTAGATAGCAGAGAATACTTACCAGAAGACAAAAATATTAGAGCATACTTATATTTTCAGGAGACAGGAATTCACAGCTGTCGGGCTCTCCTGTAGTCCAAATGTTCCCATGTTCCCATTATGATGATCCTAAATTTCGTTGATAATTCAGAAAAAATCTTGTTTGGCAAGTTGCTGTGTCCATGACATATTGGATTAGCCACCAGTTTCTTATACTAACACTATAATCACATTTGCATTTAAATCACATTTGCAAGATTTAATAGAAGTCTATCTAATAAGGATGTTAGAGAAAAACTGGATGTGGGACTCGTGGAAGCGTTAATGAATTAAGTTTTGTTAGATGTATTCTGATAGGATATTTGTAGTCTTTGAGTATGTCCTCTTGTTAGACACATTTGTAGGTAGATATTTTTCGTCTAAGCAACCATACCCATGTTGGTCTATGTACGCCAAGAATCGTTACCGTGTAGCAGGGAAGTATTTATGTTCGACTCTAAAGGCTACTAGGTTGATGTGGTTTAGACCTTGGGGAGTGGTGCCCCACAGGGGTGATTAACAAATCTTTGACTATGGTCAGAGGGTTATGCAAACAATTTTATGAAAATTTCCCTGAAGACATTAGGTTGCATCTTTTCCTTTTCTTTTAAATTTCCCTCATTGAATTAATTTCAGAGATGACTTTATGCATTTACTACTGAAGATTCAAAATATAATGTAAAATCATATTTATAAAAATTAACACATTTAATTGAAATCTGTTTTATTCAATGGGTAAGATATCAATCAAGCTGGAGAAATATAGGCAATTATCTAGGTGTTGTGTCCACAGGAAAGAAATTAGTTGGTTAAAAAAAATTATGGAATAATCAAAATTCTAGCTTCTTGAACCCTATCATCAGTGTCCATTTTCAATAAATTAAAAATAATACCTTGGGCTGGCCCTGTGCTGCAGCGGTTAAGTTCGCAAATTCTGCTTCTCAGCGGCCCGAAGTTCGCCGGTTCGTATCCCGGGGTGCGGACATGGCACCGCTTGGCAAAAGCCATGCTGTGGTAGGTGTCCCACGTATAAAGTAGAGGAAGATGGGCACGGATGTTAGCTCAGGGCCAGTCTTCCTCAGCAAAAAAGAGGAGGATTGGCAGTAGTTAGCTCAGGGCTAATCCTCCTCCTCAAAAAAAAAAACCAAACAATAATAATACCAAGAATACCTCTCAGCCTACCACTCAATTCCAGAACTGGAAATTTACTAATAACTTAGAGCTACCTATTTGCCTTTACACTCTCACTTCTTCCTGTCTGAACCCCAGGGAAATCATGATCTTGAATTTTGTGTTCATCACACATTTGCATTCGGATATAATTTATATATTAACACACTCACATATGTGAATACCTAAATAGCATGTATTTTAAAGTTTAGTTGTTTCTGAACTTCCACAAAAGGTATCATACTTTATATGTGCTTTTGGGACTTTTCTTTTTTCACTGTACTTTTTGTTACTAAGATTATCCCATATATTTTGTGCAGCTGTGGTCCATTTATTTCCACTGCTGTATAATATTCCATGTGTGAGTATGTTACACTTACTTTGTCTATTCTCTTGTTGACAGACACTTTTGCTGATTACAGTTTTGGCTCATCTGAATGGTGTTATGAAGAACAATGTTGTATAGGTGCCTTGGGGCACATATGCAGGAGTATCTTTTGGGTGTATAGCTAGGAGAGGAATTGCTGGGTTATGGAGTAGGTAAATATTAAACTTTTAAATTACAAGCCATTTTCCCCCAAAGTGGTTCTATCAACTTATCTTACCCTAGTTATATATAAATTGTCCAATTGATCTACGTTTTTCTCCAACACTTGGTCTTACAGACTTTTAAATTATCGACAACTGGAAGATTATAATGCTATATAGCTTTGTCTTTGATTTTCATTTCCCTAATAACTAGTGAGGTTGAATATGTCCTCATATAGTTTCTATTACGTATAGTTTTCTATCAAAAACTTGTTATTCTATTACATTGTTTCTTTTTCCTTTCTTATTGATTTATGGTGTGTGGAGGGGTCTTTATACTTGCTTTTAATTCTGTTTTGCTTGTGTGCCCAGCAAATGTTTACTCTCAGTTTGTTGCTTGGCATTTTACTTTTAAAAATGCATCTTTTGCTGATCAGAAGTTCTAAATTTAAACATGGAACAATCTTTTCATTAGTCTTCTTTAAGAAATCCTTCTGTATTCCAAGGTCAGAAAGATTTTTACCTATATTTTTTCCTAAAACTTTTAAAGTTGTACACTAAATATACCTGGAATTAATTTATGTGTACGGTGGAGGATGGGTATCCAAATTTATTTTTCCATGTGGATACCATTTCCAGATTAATTGATTGGAATACTTTTTTCTTTCCCCAGTGATGCTATAATGTGTCTTGAATATATCAAATTTCTACGTATGAGTGTGTGCATGTGAGGGTGCTGATATATTTCTGGACCTTGTATTCTGCTCCACTGCTCAATTTGTCTTTCCCTGCACCAATACCATCCTGTGTCAATTATTATATATTTGTTATAAATCTTGATATGTGGTAGGGCAGGAGATTATTCCTTAATATTCTTCAGAAGTGTCTTGCCACTCTTTTTTTATTGAGGTATAATTGACATATTATATTAGTTTCAGATGTACAACATAATGATTTGATATTTGTGTATATTGTGAGCTTATCACCACAAGAAGTCTAGTTAGCATTTGACACCATGCATAGTTATGAAAATTTTTTTCCTTGTGATGGGGACTTTTAAGATCTATTCTCTTAGCAACTTTCAAATATGCAACATAGAATTACTAACGATAGTTGCCATGCTGTACATTACATTTCCATGACTTAATTATTTTATAACTGGAAGTTTGTACCTTTTGACCTCCTTCACCCATTTAACCCCTGCTCGCCTCCGTCCCCCCACCCCCCTCCCACTGCCAACTCCTGCCTCTGGCAGCTACCAATGTGTTCTCTGTATCTATGAGCCTTGTTTTTGTTTTTAAATTGCACAC
>NW_025796023.1:0-1614 GCF_021613505.1 Equus quagga
TTTTCTCCTTTATTCTGTTAATGTGGTAAATTGTATTGATTGGTTTCTAAATATTAAACCAACCTTAAATTTCTAAGATAAAGACCACTCAGACATAATGTATTATCCTTTTTATATATTGCTGGATTGTATTTGCTAATAGTTTAGGATTTTGTGTTATATTCATGAAGGATATTGATCTGTAGTTTTCTTAAGATATCTTTATCTGGTTTAAGTTTCAGTGTAATATTGGCCTCATAAAACGAGTTGGGAGTATTTACCTCCTCTTCCGTTTTCTTAAAGTTTGTGTAATATTGATATTATCTATCCATTACATGTTTGATAGAATTAACTAGGGAACCACCCGGGCTTGAGGTTATCTTTGAGTAAAGGTTTTAATTTATGAATTCAATTTATTTAATTTATAGAGCTATTTAGGTCTTTTATTTCTTCTTGAATCAATGTTGGTAATTTGTCTTTTAAGGAATTTGTCCATGTCAACTAAGTTGTCAAATTTATTGGCATACGTTTGTTCATAGTAGTCCCTTATTAAGCTTTCAGTGACATGATCTGTAGTGATGTGCCCTACTTTACTCCTGATATTGGCAGTCTGCATCAACTCTCTTCTTTTTTGATCAGTCTGCTAGAAGCTTATTGAGTTTACAGACTTTCTTTTCATAAACCAGCTTTCAAATTCATTGGTTTTCTCTATTGTTTGTTGTTTTCCATTTCATTGATTTCTACTCTTTCTTATTTTCATCCCTCTCATTCTCTGGGTTAATTTATTCCTTTTTTTTAAGCTTCTAAGTGTGGAAGCAAGATCACTGATTTTAGAACTTTCTCATTTTCTAGTATAAGCATTTGAAATTATAAATTTTCACCTAGGCATTATTTAGTTTAATTCCACACATTTTGATATGTTCTATTTTTATTATCAAAAAGATTCAAAATAATTTCTAATTTTTCTTGTGAATTCTTCTTTGATCCATGTGTGATGTTAAATTTTCATATATTGGTCATTTTCTAGGTCTTTTTTTGCTTTTGACTTCTTATTTAATTCCGTGGTGGTCAGCAAACATAATTCATATGATTTCAATCCTTGTAAATTCATTGAGACTGCTTTTATGACCTAGCATATGCTCTATCATGGTGAATTCTCCATGTGCATTTTAAAAAAAGACTGTGCATTCTGCTATTGTTGAATGCAGTATTCTATAATATGAATTTCATCAAGTTGGTTGATAGCGTTGTTTGAGTCTTCCATATCCATACTGACTTCCCATCTACTTGTTCTAACAATTACTGAAAAATGAGTGTTGAAATTTCCAACTACAACTATAGATTTGTCTATTCTTTCAATTCTGTCAGTTTTTTCTTCATATATTTTTGAAGCTCTCTAATTGAGGGCATTCACATTTAAGATTTCTATGTCTTATTGATGAATAGACTATTTTATCATTATAAAATGTCCCTTCTCTATAATAATATTCTTTATTTTGATGCTTACTTTTGTGGATAGTACAGTTATTGTCTTCACATGTTCAGAATTTGCTATATATCTTTTATCCATGCATTTACTTTTAACCTATTTGTGTCTTTATATTTAAAATGTGTTTTTTGCAAACAATATATAAT
>NW_025796024.1:0-1614 GCF_021613505.1 Equus quagga
ATTATATATTGTTTGCAAAAAACACATTTTAAATATAAAGACACAAATAGGTTAAAAGTAAATGCATGGATAAAAGATATATAGCAAATTCTGAACATGTGAAGACAATAACTGTACTATCCACAAAAGTAAGCATCAAAATAAAGAATATTATTATAGAGAAGGGACATTTTATAATGATAAAATAGTCTATTCATCAATAAGACATAGAAATCTTAAATGTGAATGCCCTCAATTAGAGAGCTTCAAAAATATATGAAGAAAAAACTGACAGAATTGAAAGAATAGACAAATCTATAGTTGTAGTTGGAAATTTCAACACTCATTTTTCAGTAATTGTTAGAACAAGTAGATGGGAAGTCAGTATGGATATGGAAGACTCAAACAACGCTATCAACCAACTTGATGAAATTCATATTATAGAATACTGCATTCAACAATAGCAGAATGCACAGTCTTTTTTTAAAATGCACATGGAGAATTCACCATGATAGAGCATATGCTAGGTCATAAAAGCAGTCTCAATGAATTTACAAGGATTGAAATCATATGAATTATGTTTGCTGACCACCACGGAATTAAATAAGAAGTCAAAAGCAAAAAAAGACCTAGAAAATGACCAATATATGAAAATTTAACATCACACATGGATCAAAGAAGAATTCACAAGAAAAATTAGAAATTATTTTGAATCTTTTTGATAATAAAAATAGAACATATCAAAATGTGTGGAATTAAACTAAATAATGCCTAGGTGAAAATTTATAATTTCAAATGCTTATACTAGAAAATGAGAAAGTTCTAAAATCAGTGATCTTGCTTCCACACTTAGAAGCTTAAAAAAAAGGAATAAATTAACCCAGAGAATGAGAGGGATGAAAATAAGAAAGAGTAGAAATCAATGAAATGGAAAACAACAAACAATAGAGAAAACCAATGAATTTGAAAGCTGGTTTATGAAAAGAAAGTCTGTAAACTCAATAAGCTTCTAGCAGACTGATCAAAAAAGAAGAGAGTTGATGCAGACTGCCAATATCAGGAGTAAAGTAGGGCACATCACTACAGATCATGTCACTGAAAGCTTAATAAGGGACTACTATGAACAAACGTATGCCAATAAATTTGACAACTTAGTTGACATGGACAAATTCCTTAAAAGACAAATTACCAACATTGATTCAAGAAGAAATAAAAGACCTAAATAGCTCTATAAATTAAATAAATTGAATTCATAAATTAAAACCTTTACTCAAAGATAACCTCAAGCCCGGGTGGTTCCCTAGTTAATTCTATCAAACATGTAATGGATAGATAATATCAATATTACACAAACTTTAAGAAAACGGAAGAGGAGGTAAATACTCCCAACTCGTTTTATGAGGCCAATATTACACTGAAACTTAAACCAGATAAAGATATCTTAAGAAAACTACAGATCAATATCCTTCATGAATATAACACAAAATCCTAAACTATTAGCAAATACAATCCAGCAATATATAAAAAGGATAATACATTATGTCTGAGTGGTCTTTATCTTAGAAATTTAAGGTTGGTTTAATATTTAGAAACCAATCAATACAATTTACCACATTAACAGAATAAAGGAGAAAA
>NW_025796025.1:0-7009 GCF_021613505.1 Equus quagga
TTCGGGGCAGCAGCAGGAGCTCTGACTGCCCGTGGGTCCTGTCCCCATGCTATTCCACACTATTCTCTAAATAAAAGAGCACTACTGCCAGATCTTGAGAGTCTAAGAAATCTTTCTTTCGACTCCTCGGCTCACCGATCCCGCATCATTTCTGGTGGCCCGTACGGGGATTGCTTCATCGGCTTGTGAGCTCGAGTTCTGGTAAGTGCCCTTTTCTTCCTTGTGCCTTTCTCTTTTTCAAGGATGGATCAAAATTCACTTCTCCATCGGGAACTTTCTTGGATGGCTGTATGAATCCACATTTGCTGCCCATGGCTACTCTATGGGGCAAATTGTGGCATTCAGCCTGAAGAGAATTAGTACCTTAAGCCTGAGGGTGATGGAGAATGAATTAATCCATTCCTTCCTGCTCTTTTTCAAGGATGGATCTAAATTCACTTCTCCATCGGGAACTTTCTTGGATGGCTGTATGAATCCACGTTTGCTGCCCATGGCTACTCTATGGGGCAAATTGTGGCATTCAGCCTGAAGAGAATCAGTACCTTAAGCCTCAGGGTGGTGGAGAATGAATTAATCCATTCCTTCCTGACTCTATCTCTAATAGACAAATTTTACGTGGGCGCGGGTCGGCCACTTAAGTCATTAGGACGGCCGCCAATCTCCAAGACTCCCGTGGAAGGTTTCTTTTCCTAAGGCTGGATTGGCATCCCTCCCTCTGGCACCTGACCACGCTCTGAACTGCGAGGAAAGTCCCACTCGGGACTCCAGTTCAAGGGACGTACCAAACTCTAACCTTTGGTGGAGTATGGGAACCCCTTCTTGGGAGAATGGCTCCAGGATGCAATTGGGTAGAATGTCCCCCAGACTGGCGGAAAATTCCTCACTGTCTTTCTCTTTCTCACTGTCTTTGTCCTTTTCTCTCCTGGGGACCATACGCCAGGCACCTATTCCTGCCAGGCAGAATAGGGAAGATGTTCAAGGGATGCCCCATCATCCCTTGCTACAGGAACTCCATTGGGGGGATTTTCAAGGTAATGGCTCCCTTTCTCTGGGACCATACGCCAGGCACCTATTACTGTCAGGCAGAATAGGGAAGATGTTCAAGGGATGCCCCCATCATCCCTTGCTACAGGAACCCCAATGGGGGGATTTTCAAGGTAATGGCTCCTTTTCTTTCTCCTTTTCTCTCGGGGACCATTCACCAGGCCTATGCTGCAGAATAGGCACCAGGCACCTGTTACTGCCAGGCATAACAGGGAAGGTATACAAGGGATGCAATGCCGGGGGACGCCCCCATCACCCCTTGCTATAGGAACCCCACAGTAGGAACGACGGGTAGGACGCTGCCCTAGGTTCAGGGGGGATTTTTCATGGTAATGGACCCGTTTCTTTTGTCTCTCTTGGAGTTACAATGGCGATTTTCATCTCCTTTTGAGCTTTGTGACTGGGAAACAAAGAAATCTTTAAAGAGTAAAAGGCTCCACCCCTGGGAGCCCCAACTTTGGGTTTCTGGGCCTGATCACCCCAGCAACCCTAAGTGGGGGTGCCCTCTCTTGACGGTTGACTCATTGAGTATTTTAGTCACCTACTGAGTCGGCCATGAGGGTAGGAGACCTGTGATTCATTCTGTGAACTGTCGTGCTAGGGTAGTGTGTCCCAGCACGGGAACTGTTGTGTGACTCTTATCTTGATAACCCTCTGGAAGAGGCCAGGAGGGCGAGGTCTGATCTCTTCTTTTCCTTTCTTTGTCTGTCTTGTTAATCACCTTTGTTGTCACCAAGTCGAGGTTAAAGTTCAGGCTGGACCTGAGCAGAACCTTGACCTTCTGTAAAATCAAAACTTAAGGCTTTTTGCCAGGGATTTAACTCTCAAACCTGGCTCTAGGAGCCCCAGCCTCCAGCCAGTTCCAGGCCTTTGCCTCCTGCTTCCCTACCTCAACTGTGCTGGCTTGGAGACAAAGTGCCCAGGCTGAGCGAGACTTGAATAAATCTTATAACTATGTCAACACCAGCAATCAGCCTCTGCACGCTTTCTCCAGCTGCTGTCAGTCAGACACTGGCTTTACCGCCATGGGGAAGGCTCCTAAGCATCCCCAGAGACCCACCCTGTGGATGCATTCTAACTCCATCTGGGGGAAAATTTGAGGGGTTTTTCTGTGCCTTTGTGATGCAGCTGGACAGGTAGATCAACCTGGAATGTAATTTGAGTTACAATCCAGCTTCTGGGAAATCAAGAGCAACTGTCCTTAGAAAATCCTTGCAAGACTGGAAATACAACTCTAGAGGCAGTTCGGACTCCACCTAGTTCCTTTATCACGAAAAGGATTATCATCTCCCCTCTCCAGGAACTACTATCTAAGCCCATCACTAATTCCTAAGACTGAAGCAAAAAAAAAAAAAAAAAAAAAGAGGAGGGGAGAGGCAAAACGGCCATAAGCGTGCCCTTGCCAAAAAATCTAGCATCTTGAGTATCTTCTCCACAAATATTGGTAAAAGAAAACAATAGCTGTGTAGTCTCTGTGTACGTGTGTCTATGTGTACGTTATATGTGTGATATTTTACCTCCGGATGGTATTGCCAAAATTAAGAGCTCTGTTTAATTGGCTTAAAGTAAGCGCTTACATAAATTCTAAATGTAGTAGAAATTAATCCAATGTCTTTCAAGTTAACGTGATGTAAATTAACCTTTGGTAAATGGAAGCTTATTTAAGTTTGTTGGTTTGATTGAAAATAGTCTCCTTGTCAGAGTTGTCAGTATTTGCATATGATGCAGGCATGCAGCCTGGGTTTACTAGTCAAATAAGTTCACATTGTCTGTTAAATTTGTCAGCAAAATAATAGCTTTATATGATGACCAGTTTTGTCTAATGTCTCATGAAGTTTTTGTGGGTACAATAACTGTTTTATGGTCTGTATACTTGAGAAAGAAAAAAAAAACTGCTTCGAAATTCTTTTTGGTAACAATCTTGAGTTTTGCCAAGTTAAGTTAAATGATAAAAACCTGAGTATCTGGGTCGTTTTTGAACTGGATAGAACACTGAAACATTATTGCTAAAACGTATCTAAGTTATTTACTTTCGGCTTCTTATTGTAAAGAGGCTAAAAGCGTTTGGGTCTGTTAAAAAGCGTGCCTTGTGTTTTATTGTGAAGCGGCGTGTTTCTAGAGATTATGAAGTGTTTAGAATGCTGATATAAAAGATTGCTTACCTTTTCAGTGTTTACTAGGGTCTGTTAAGGGTTAAAAGTTATTAACTTATATAATTAAAGCTACTGGGAATTAATAAGGAAAACAGCTCTGTATTCAAGGAAAGTTAAAACGTATGTTTTCAGTAAAGAAGGTACAAAGAATGGAAGTATTTTTGTTTGATGGGTTAAGAAAGATAAATTTGTCCTAATGTACTAGAAAGGAAAAAGAAAGACTTTGGGACAAGTTCTGAAGGCAAAAAGAAAGTTGTAGAAGGTTCGTGAGGAGAAATTCTGAAAGGAGTTTTATGACTGGTGAAGCAGACTAAGATTAAAGTAAATTCAATTAAGTGAATGAGTTTTAATGTTAAAAATAAGCTGGTACAGGAATTAAAATTTGGTTTTCTCTCAAAGGATAATTTTCTTGAACTTTTGGCCTGCTCTAACTCTATCTAAAAGACAGAAAATCTATGTTTTGTTAAAACAATTTCTTATATTCAGAAACAAAGAGATCTCTTCTAAAATTTTTTGACGATGTTGTTTGCTCTTGACTGTCTCTGTTGTCACTTTGAATGGATGCCTGAGCATTGTTGAACAGTGAGCGTTGTTTCCTATTTGAACAAGTATTTTAAAAACTTTTGATATTTTTGACAAGCTTCTCCCTCAAAAATATTCAAATCTTGAATAAAGGCTTTCTTTTGACCTGGTAGATGGAAGAAGAATTTCTCTGAGGATTTTCAGAGGGCCCCTGAGACTTCTCAAAGAAATTTGCTCTCTTCCTATAAGGAGGAAAATACTAAATTAATTAGGTTTATTTGGTTTACTAAATTACATGGGAAGCATTGTCAAATAAGCGATGATAAACTTTCTTATGTGGTATTACGTGGGTGAATGTTATTAATATACGTGTCTTAACATTATATAGCATTCCTAAAATTCTAATCTGTTCTGGTTATCAGTCATAATTCCAGTTATTATCTTAAAGTGTTATATGTCACAGAAGTAGCCAAGTTTCTTTGTCAATTGCCCTTTTGAGTCTTTTGTCCATTTACAGATAGTTGCTGTTTTACTCTGATGCTTTTTGCTTTTGCAAATATGTTTCATATTCAGAGAAATTCCTGGAAAGGATTCTGACACAAAGGTTCTAAACTACAGGGTTCTGATAAACTTTCAGATTATAGAACTGAACTGGGTAAGAAATTACAGAATTCTAACAGAAACTGAGCTCATAGATCTGCTAACAGAAGATTAAGCTCAAGAATTGATTATACAGGACTGTGAACTAATGAGGATGATTATAATTTTTTATGACTTCTGTTTGAAATATTCTTGAGTTTTGATGTGTTTTGTTTTCTCATATTTAAGGAAATCTTTTTCTCTTTTATCTTATGCTAACTATGACTTAGAGCAATTTGGTAAAATTATACCTTTATGAGCAAAACTGAAGCATTTATCTTTTTCTCCCTACCTGATCCCTCCAGAATTTAGAAACTTTGTGAGTGAGTATGGATATTTTGTGGCAATATAGTTATTTGCATAAGTTCAATAAGAATCTATTCTCCTTATAACAGGACACATTGGTTATATTACCAAGGCTTTGACTGGAATGTCATATTTGAAACATACAGGCTCAGATATGACAAGACAGCTTTTCAGGAACAAAGATTGGACTTTCTGGAATACAGCCACTTGGAAACATGGGCCTGGTACCTTGTTTACAGAGATTCTGGCAATCTTGCCTGGTAAGTAAGGAAGCTTGCTTATCTGGCAGGTGCAAGGAACCTCAGAATATTTTGGGGGCCCTCGAGAAGAGAGGAGTCCACCCAAACCTGTAGGTACTGCAGGCAAAATCTGATGGCAAGTCCTTGGCTTGGCTTTTCTGGCCTCGAGAGGCCTTTGCAGTTCAATCTGAGATTCCTCATAAAAAGTTCCAGCAAAGCAGATTTAAAAGAGCCTGTATAATCAATTGCTATTCTTGCTGCACTTATGTAAATAATTGGACCAAGTTTTATTGAAACTACACTTGTTTTGCAAACCGGTTTATCTTAATTTGACCATCTTTTATAAAAATGAGGCGATTTTAGAGAGAAAAAATTATGTTTCAGTACAAGGTATAGTACACATTCATGGGTATTAGACTCTAGCTCTTCTCTTCTACAAACTCATCTATTACTAATCATAATGTCTCCTTGTGGCCATCCGTCTCTGACACCTGGGAGTACCCTGGCCACAATCAAACCTTTTCCTTCAATACTACTGCTCAAATACTAACTAGATTTGCCTTGTCACAGGTGGATGATAAACAAAAAGTTCCAAAGGTAAAGTCCCCAACTTATCAATACACACAGGATGGACTATATCAAATTTGGGACGAATATATTTGGCTCACTCCTACTAGTGGTCAACTCAGTCAAAAGGCCACTATATGTTGGGGACAAACCAATCACACCTATGACACATGGCCTAATAGCACCCGACCTATGGGAAAAATTCCCCGTTATATGTGTTCTCATATCATAGCCTTAAGAAATACTGATTGGTTTGGGACTGACTGGGATAGACGGCCAAGCACACGTTGGCTAGCCCCTAATGGCACTCAGTGGTTATGTGGCTCCAACTTATGGCCTTGGCTACCACCTGGATGGATTGGACGATGCACCCTAGGTTTCGTCTGGATGCAGGGCAGAACTACATTTAGTATATCTCCCCCTGCTAACCTACCCAACCTGCAACAGCGCTGGACCTGCTCTGTCTTCCACTGGTATGACCATGTTGCCTCAATTTTCCTTCCCCAATTAGGAATCAAAAGTGTCATTTGGCACATGGAAGCTCTAAACAAATTTACTATGAAAACATTAAATGATACACAACATAGCCTTTCGCTGCTCGATTTAGAAGTGTCCCAAATGCGTAAGGCAGTCCTCCAGAACCGAATGGCACTGGATGTCTTGACAGCAGCACAAGGGGGTACTTGTGCCATTATAAAAACTGAATGTTGTGTTTATATTCCTGACTACCATCGGAATATCTCTGGCTTCCTATCTGATATGAGCCACCAAGTTAAGTCCATGTCTGACCCTACCCTATCTCTAAATGATTGGTTGAACTCTTGGTCAGGTCCAGGTTTCTGGACTACTATCAAAACCTTATTCATTGGATTAATCATCTTGCTTGTATTTCTTATTATAATTTGTTGTCTATTTCATTGTTTGTCTTCCACATGTCAACAAAGTTTCACCTCTTGGACCACCTCTCATCAAATGATTCTCTCGTCCCCAGAGGCTCTGGATGCCTTGTCAGCCTTGGACACCACGGGCGCAGCCTTCCGTTCCGCTGAGCCTCCTACCTGTACCCATGGCCCCATTTAGGGACAGCTCTACGACCCTGTACAGCCGGAAGTAGTTACAGAAGACTGACCATCGTCCATATCCCCAAAAGATTTCGGGGCCAAAATGGGTTCAGGGGGGGTTTATGATGAGGATTTTTAGGCTGCTTAATTTTAAAATGGCTTAATTTTAAACCAGTTTATGACGAGGATTTTTAGCCTGGTTACTTTTAAAACTACAGATAAGAAGCAGGCTCCAAGGAGTGGAATTTGTTTGCCCTTTGATCAGAGGCAATTGCATTTGTAAAGGAAATCTTCATGCCTCCCTCTCTGGAATTTGTTTGCCCCTTGTTGGGAAAACATTTACATTTCTAAGGGAAACCTCTATCTGTGAAGATGCCTCCCTCTCTGAGCCAGGAGGAAGGGGGGATGGCCTTATCTCTGGAAACTGTCTGGCAACCTCATGTAACTGACCCTCCCCCCCCCCCCCCCCCCCCCCCCC
>NW_025796026.1:0-7009 GCF_021613505.1 Equus quagga
GGGGGGGGGGGGGGGGGGGGGGGGGAGGGTCAGTTACATGAGGTTGCCAGACAGTTTCCAGAGATAAGGCCATCCCCCCTTCCTCCTGGCTCAGAGAGGGAGGCATCTTCACAGATAGAGGTTTCCCTTAGAAATGTAAATGTTTTCCCAACAAGGGGCAAACAAATTCCAGAGAGGGAGGCATGAAGATTTCCTTTACAAATGCAATTGCCTCTGATCAAAGGGCAAACAAATTCCACTCCTTGGAGCCTGCTTCTTATCTGTAGTTTTAAAAGTAACCAGGCTAAAAATCCTCGTCATAAACTGGTTTAAAATTAAGCCATTTTAAAATTAAGCAGCCTAAAAATCCTCATCATAAACCCCCCCTGAACCCATTTTGGCCCCGAAATCTTTTGGGGATATGGACGATGGTCAGTCTTCTGTAACTACTTCCGGCTGTACAGGGTCGTAGAGCTGTCCCTAAATGGGGCCATGGGTACAGGTAGGAGGCTCAGCGGAACGGAAGGCTGCGCCCGTGGTGTCCAAGGCTGACAAGGCATCCAGAGCCTCTGGGGACGAGAGAATCATTTGATGAGAGGTGGTCCAAGAGGTGAAACTTTGTTGACATGTGGAAGACAAACAATGAAATAGACAACAAATTATAATAAGAAATACAAGCAAGATGATTAATCCAATGAATAAGGTTTTGATAGTAGTCCAGAAACCTGGACCTGACCAAGAGTTCAACCAATCATTTAGAGATAGGGTAGGGTCAGACATGGACTTAACTTGGTGGCTCATATCAGATAGGAAGCCAGAGATATTCCGATGGTAGTCAGGAATATAAACACAACATTCAGTTTTTATAATGGCACAAGTACCCCCTTGTGCTGCTGTCAAGACATCCAGTGCCATTCGGTTCTGGAGGACTGCCTTACGCATTTGGGACACTTCTAAATCGAGCAGCGAAAGGCTATGTTGTGTATCATTTAATGTTTTCATAGTAAATTTGTTTAGAGCTTCCATGTGCCAAATGACACTTTTGATTCCTAATTGGGGAAGGAAAATTGAGGCAACATGGTCATACCAGTGGAAGACAGAGCAGGTCCAGCGCTGTTGCAGGTTGGGTAGGTTAGCAGGGGGAGATATACTAAATGTAGTTCTGCCCTGCATCCAGACGAAACCTAGGGTGCATCGTCCAATCCATCCAGGTGGTAGCCAAGGCCATAAGTTGGAGCCACATAACCACTGAGTGCCATTAGGGGCTAGCCAACGTGTGCTTGGCCGTCTATCCCAGTCAGTCCCAAACCAATCAGTATTTCTTAAGGCTATGATATGAGAACACATATAACGGGGAATTTTTCCCATAGGTCGGGTGCTATTAGGCCATGTGTCATAGGTGTGATTGGTTTGTCCCCAACATATAGTGGCCTTTTGACTGAGTTGACCACTAGTAGGAGTGAGCCAAATATATTCGTCCCAAATTTGATATAGTCCATCCTGTGTGTATTGATAAGTTGGGGACTTTACCTTTGGAACTTTTTGTTTATCATCCACCTGTGACAAGGCAAATCTAGTTAGTATTTGAGCAGTAGTATTGAAGGAAAAGGTTTGATTGTGGCCAGGGTACTCCCAGGTGTCAGAGACGGATGGCCACAAGGAGACATTATGATTAGTAATAGATGAGTTTGTAGAAGAGAAGAGCTAGAGTCTAATACCCATGAATGTGTACTATACCTTGTACTGAAACATAATTTTTTCTCTCTAAAATCGCCTCATTTTTATAAAAGATGGTCAAATTAAGATAAACCGGTTTGCAAAACAAGTGTAGTTTCAATAAAACTTGGTCCAATTATTTACATAAGTGCAGCAAGAATAGCAATTGATTATACAGGCTCTTTTAAATCTGCTTTGCTGGAACTTTTTATGAGGAATCTCAGATTGAACTGCAAAGGCCTCTCGAGGCCAGAAAAGCCAAGCCAAGGACTTGCCATCAGATTTTGCCTGCAGTACCTACAGGTTTGGGTGGACTCCTCTCTTCTCGAGGGCCCCCAAAATATTCTGAGGTTCCTTGCACCTGCCAGATAAGCAAGCTTCCTTACTTACCAGGCAAGATTGCCAGAATCTCTGTAAACAAGGTACCAGGCCCATGTTTCCAAGTGGCTGTATTCCAGAAAGTCCAATCTTTGTTCCTGAAAAGCTGTCTTGTCATATCTGAGCCTGTATGTTTCAAATATGACATTCCAGTCAAAGCCTTGGTAATATAACCAATGTGTCCTGTTATAAGGAGAATAGATTCTTATTGAACTTATGCAAATAACTATATTGCCACAAAATATCCATACTCACTCACAAAGTTTCTAAATTCTGGAGGGATCAGGTAGGGAGAAAAAGATAAATGCTTCAGTTTTGCTCATAAAGGTATAATTTTACCAAATTGCTCTAAGTCATAGTTAGCATAAGATAAAAGAGAAAAAGATTTCCTTAAATATGAGAAAACAAAACACATCAAAACTCAAGAATATTTCAAACAGAAGTCATAAAAAATTATAATCATCCTCATTAGTTCACAGTCCTGTATAATCAATTCTTGAGCTTAATCTTCTGTTAGCAGATCTATGAGCTCAGTTTCTGTTAGAATTCTGTAATTTCTTACCCAGTTCAGTTCTATAATCTGAAAGTTTATCAGAACCCTGTAGTTTAGAACCTTTGTGTCAGAATCCTTTCCAGGAATTTCTCTGAATATGAAACATATTTGCAAAAGCAAAAAGCATCAGAGTAAAACAGCAACTATCTGTAAATGGACAAAAGACTCAAAAGGGCAATTGACAAAGAAACTTGGCTACTTCTGTGACATATAACACTTTAAGATAATAACTGGAATTATGACTGATAACCAGAACAGATTAGAATTTTAGGAATGCTATATAATGTTAAGACACGTATATTAATAACATTCACCCACGTAATACCACATAAGAAAGTTTATCATCGCTTATTTGACAATGCTTCCCATGTAATTTAGTAAACCAAATAAACCTAATTAATTTAGTATTTTCCTCCTTATAGGAAGAGAGCAAATTTCTTTGAGAAGTCTCAGGGGCCCTCTGAAAATCCTCAGAGAAATTCTTCTTCCATCTACCAGGTCAAAAGAAAGCCTTTATTCAAGATTTGAATATTTTTGAGGGAGAAGCTTGTCAAAAATATCAAAAGTTTTTAAAATACTTGTTCAAATAGGAAACAACGCTCACTGTTCAACAATGCTCAGGCATCCATTCAAAGTGACAACAGAGACAGTCAAGAGCAAACAACATCGTCAAAAAATTTTAGAAGAGATCTCTTTGTTTCTGAATATAAGAAATTGTTTTAACAAAACATAGATTTTCTGTCTTTTAGATAGAGTTAGAGCAGGCCAAAAGTTCAAGAAAATTATCCTTTGAGAGAAAACCAAATTTTAATTCCTGTACCAGCTTATTTTTAACATTAAAACTCATTCACTTAATTGAATTTACTTTAATCTTAGTCTGCTTCACCAGTCATAAAACTCCTTTCAGAATTTCTCCTCACGAACCTTCTACAACTTTCTTTTTGCCTTCAGAACTTGTCCCAAAGTCTTTCTTTTTCCTTTCTAGTACATTAGGACAAATTTATCTTTCTTAACCCATCAAACAAAAATACTTCCATTCTTTGTACCTTCTTTACTGAAAACATACGTTTTAACTTTCCTTGAATACAGAGCTGTTTTCCTTATTAATTCCCAGTAGCTTTAATTATATAAGTTAATAACTTTTAACCCTTAACAGACCCTAGTAAACACTGAAAAGGTAAGCAATCTTTTATATCAGCATTCTAAACACTTCATAATCTCTAGAAACACGCCGCTTCACAATAAAACACAAGGCACGCTTTTTAACAGACCCAAACGCTTTTAGCCTCTTTACAATAAGAAGCCGAAAGTAAATAACTTAGATACGTTTTAGCAATAATGTTTCAGTGTTCTATCCAGTTCAAAAACGACCCAGATACTCAGGTTTTTATCATTTAACTTAACTTGGCAAAACTCAAGATTGTTACCAAAAAGAATTTCGAAGCAGTTTTTTTTTTCTTTCTCAAGTATACAGACCATAAAACAGTTATTGTACCCACAAAAACTTCATGAGACATTAGACAAAACTGGTCATCATATAAAGCTATTATTTTGCTGACAAATTTAACAGACAATGTGAACTTATTTGACTAGTAAACCCAGGCTGCATGCCTGCATCATATGCAAATACTGACAACTCTGACAAGGAGACTATTTTCAATCAAACCAACAAACTTAAATAAGCTTCCATTTACCAAAGGTTAATTTACATCACGTTAACTTGAAAGACATTGGATTAATTTCTACTACATTTAGAATTTATGTAAGCGCTTACTTTAAGCCAATTAAACAGAGCTCTTAATTTTGGCAATACCATCCGGAGGTAAAATATCACACATATAACGTACACATAGACACACGTACACAGAGACTACACAGCTATTGTTTTCTTTTACCAATATTTGTGGAGAAGATACTCAAGATGCTAGATTTTTTGGCAAGGGCACGCTTATGGCCGTTTTGCCTCTCCCCTCCTCTTTTTTTTTTTTTTTTTTTTTGCTTCAGTCTTAGGAATTAGTGATGGGCTTAGATAGTAGTTCCTGGAGAGGGGAGATGATAATCCTTTTCGTGATAAAGGAACTAGGTGGAGTCCGAACTGCCTCTAGAGTTGTATTTCCAGTCTTGCAAGGATTTTCTAAGGACAGTTGCTCTTGATTTCCCAGAAGCTGGATTGTAACTCAAATTACATTCCAGGTTGATCTACCTGTCCAGCTGCATCACAAAGGCACAGAAAAACCCCTCAAATTTTCCCCCAGATGGAGTTAGAATGCATCCACAGGGTGGGTCTCTGGGGATGCTTAGGAGCCTTCCCCATGGCGGTAAAGCCAGTGTCTGACTGACAGCAGCTGGAGAAAGCGTGCAGAGGCTGATTGCTGGTGTTGACATAGTTATAAGATTTATTCAAGTCTCGCTCAGCCTGGGCACTTTGTCTCCAAGCCAGCACAGTTGAGGTAGGGAAGCAGGAGGCAAAGGCCTGGAACTGGCTGGAGGCTGGGGCTCCTAGAGCCAGGTTTGAGAGTTAAATCCCTGGCAAAAAGCCTTAAGTTTTGATTTTACAGAAGGTCAAGGTTCTGCTCAGGTCCAGCCTGAACTTTAACCTCGACTTGGTGACAACAAAGGTGATTAACAAGACAGACAAAGAAAGGAAAAGAAGAGATCAGACCTCGCCCTCCTGGCCTCTTCCAGAGGGTTATCAAGATAAGAGTCACACAACAGTTCCCGTGCTGGGACACACTACCCTAGCACGACAGTTCACAGAATGAATCACAGGTCTCCTACCCTCATGGCCGACTCAGTAGGTGACTAAAATACTCAATGAGTCAACCGTCAAGAGAGGGCACCCCCACTTAGGGTTGCTGGGGTGATCAGGCCCAGAAACCCAAAGTTGGGGCTCCCAGGGGTGGAGCCTTTTACTCTTTAAAGATTTCTTTGTTTCCCAGTCACAAAGCTCAAAAGGAGATGAAAATCGCCATTGTAACTCCAAGAGAGACAAAAGAAACGGGTCCATTACCATGAAAAATCCCCCCTGAACCTAGGGCAGCGTCCTACCCGTCGTTCCTACTGTGGGGTTCCTATAGCAAGGGGTGATGGGGGCGTCCCCCGGCATTGCATCCCTTGTATACCTTCCCTGTTATGCCTGGCAGTAACAGGTGCCTGGTGCCTATTCTGCAGCATAGGCCTGGTGAATGGTCCCCGAGAGAAAAGGAGAAAGAAAAGGAGCCATTACCTTGAAAATCCCCCCATTGGGGTTCCTGTAGCAAGGGATGATGGGGGCATCCCTTGAACATCTTCCCTATTCTGCCTGACAGTAATAGGTGCCTGGCGTATGGTCCCAGAGAAAGGGAGCCATTACCTTGAAAATCCCCCCAATGGAGTTCCTGTAGCAAGGGATGATGGGGCATCCCTTGAACATCTTCCCTATTCTGCCTGGCAGGAATAGGTGCCTGGCGTATGGTCCCCAGGAGAGAAAAGGACAAAGACAGTGAGAAAGAGAAAGACAGTGAGGAATTTTCCGCCAGTCTGGGGGACATTCTACCCAATTGCATCCTGGAGCCATTCTCCCAAGAAGGGGTTCCCATACTCCACCAAAGGTTAGAGTTTGGTACGTCCCTTGAACTGGAGTCCCGAGTGGGACTTTCCTCGCAGTTCAGAGCGTGGTCAGGTGCCAGAGGGAGGGATGCCAATCCAGCCTTAGGAAAAGAAACCTTCCACGGGAGTCTTGGAGATTGGCGGCCGTCCTAATGACTTAAGTGGCCGACCCGCGCCCACGTAAAATTTGTCTATTAGAGATAGAGTCAGGAAGGAATGGATTAATTCATTCTCCACCACCCTGAGGCTTAAGGTACTGATTCTCTTCAGGCTGAATGCCACAATTTGCCCCATAGAGTAGCCATGGGCAGCAAACGTGGATTCATACAGCCATCCAAGAAAGTTCCCGATGGAGAAGTGAATTTAGATCCATCCTTGAAAAAGAGCAGGAAGGAATGGATTAATTCATTCTCCATCACCCTCAGGCTTAAGGTACTAATTCTCTTCAGGCTGAATGCCACAATTTGCCCCATAGAGTAGCCATGGGCAGCAAATGTGGATTCATACAGCCATCCAAGAAAGTTCCCGATGGAGAAGTGAATTTTGATCCATCCTTGAAAAAGAGAAAGGCACAAGGAAGAAAAGGGCACTTACCAGAACTCGAGCTCACAAGCCGATGAAGCAATCCCCGTACGGGCCACCAGAAATGATGCGGGATCGGTGAGCCGAGGAGTCGAAAGAAAGATTTCTTAGACTCTCAAGATCTGGCAGTAGTGCTCTTTTATTTAGAGAATAGTGTGGAATAGCATGGGGACAGGACCCACGGGCAGTCAGAGCTCCTGCTGCTGCCCCGAA
>NW_025796027.1:0-4695 GCF_021613505.1 Equus quagga
TAGCCTCTCCCTCTTTCTATTTGTTCCACCAGTCCTGGGAGTGGTAGATATTTTCTGGAGCTTATTAGTCTTTATATTTTCAGGTGACAACTTTTGCTGTTTCCTTCTTGCAATATCTGTAGAAGCAATTCTCTGTTTTAAATATCATCTGTAGGAAGCACATAGTATGCCATTTATTATTATGATTAGACCTTGTCTGATATAGGAAACACATTTTAACTGATTTTGATGGACTGACTTGCCCACTTCACAAGACATAATCCTGTCAAATTTGCATATGTCAAATCTTGATGACAGTGATTAGACACAAATAATTTGAATATAATCTTTCCCACCAAAATTATTTTTAACGAACTTATTTTTCCCCTTAGAGTTGCTGAATTGTAAGATTAAATCTAGGGGTTCTGGTAGTCCTGTTTTCATTATATGGGAAAAGCCCATTTGAAATTAAAACCTAGTAGAACTGACAAGGACAAAAACTGGGAAGGAAGGCACACTCCCATGAATGTTTGACCTTGTCTAGCCAAATAAGAAGCCACGTACATCATGACTGATCAGTTTCATACACGTTTTCAGTATAGGCTATTTTATCTAGGCAAGTTAGACTTGGATTCCTATCACTTACATTGAAAGAGTCACTTTAATAGAAAGAATCCTGAATGATATACCCTGTACAAAACTGTGTCATAGAACATATGACACAAGTCTGCATAGTGTAGTGATTAAATAAATCAATTTTGAATTCATACATACTTAAGTATGAATCTTACTCTGACAGTAGCTGTTTTCGCTTTGTATCCTCCAATTAATCCCTCTCACCTTTAGGTTTTTGATATATGGAACAAAGATGTCTGATTTAGAGGGTGGTTGTAAGGGCAGCCTGGGGGAATGTGCACAAAGAATTTATCACTGTGATTGGCTCACAAGTAATAGTGGTACAAATCTCAGTTTCTTTGGTTCTCTCCCTAATTACACTGAGAAATCATACGGGCACTGCCTATATCTCATTCTGTGAGTGTTCACTGCGTCTTGTAGTCTAAAGGCTCAATAAATGTTCATTGGATGAAATGAACCAGTAAAATCTCTAAAACAAAGAGATAATCTATTGATGGAGTCTTAGGCCTCATCCACCATGTACTCTGACTAGAATAAAATTACTCAAGACCTGGAGCTTTTACTGCCAGGCTCCAGGTTCCAGCTGATTTAGTGTGTTCCTTGGTGTCATCCTAGAAATAAAGCAGAGAACTCTAGTTAAAAAAGAAAAACTTAATGTAGGCAACTTGTCTCTATTTGTTTCTGAAACTCACTAATATGATAGAAAAAAGATTAAAATATGGCATTACTCATAAGGACAGAAAGAAGAAAGAAACAAACACATACTCACAAACAACCATGAAATTTTGGCAGCTAGAAAGTAGATAAATGAGCATTATTTGAAATGGCAAGATACTGGCCCTAATATCAGTTCCCCTACATTGAACCCAGGATATATGGGGTTAAATCTGAAAGCACTCATCCCCTTGCCCTGCTTCTTCAGTTACACTCATATGTAAATACCTATTTCTTTAACCTTTGACTTCCTGAGGTTTACAACCAAATAGAAGTTTCAAATTGTTACAGCCCAGGTGGCTTCACGCTGGGCTTACACTAAAGTTTTGGCTAATCACAGGTCTTTGAATATTATTACGGGAAAACTGAAGTCCAGAGAATATCAAAAAACTTAAATTTTCCAGGTCACCAACTCCTCAGCTTCCTGACACTGGAGTCCACCATCTACCACGGAGGTAGACAGGCAAGGATACCCACATGCAGAATCCCTTATTTCCTCCTCCTCATTCCTTAAAGCAACCTTACAATGCCAAACACAGGCTGGTGGGAAAATTGCTGACCAGCAAGGGCACATGGCCCCTCCCCTACCTAAAACTCAAATAAAAACCCTTACTTATAGCTTTTCATGGAGTTTAGGATTACAGCATTAGCTACCCATTTTCCTTGCTCAGTACTTCACAATAAAATGCCTACATTCTTAATCTACACCTGGTATCAGAGATGGGCTTGCTGCACAATGGGTGAGCAAACTCACTTCAGGTTCAATATCAGGCATACTCATAATATCTGACATTAACATAGAACTGTGGAAGCCAAGAAGACAACTGGCTATACCATATTATCTCTCATATATCATGAATTTTGTGGTAACAGGCATCCTTAGAAGACATCATGAAGGTGAAGACAGAACAAATGGAATGCTTAAAAGTCTGTTTAAGAAGTAATTGGATCTTCAGATCTCCTCTACCTCTCCACGCAGCCAGATGACTGCCTCCATTATCATCCAATAAAAGACTAGAGATTTACCCGTAAAGAAAGTAAAACAGAGTCTCTTAGTTTGGAGACTATATGCGCATTTGAGGGAGAGTTTTACCGTCCTGAAAACAAGGTGAGAAAGTAGAAGTTTTCACCTAATGAATGTTGATGTCATTAACCTTCTTCCTCTTCTCAGTTCAGAGAATGTTGAAGGCTAGGATTATATCCTGAAGGAATATTGCAAGATTTTTTTGGGGGGGGTATTCAAATAAGCACATGATAAAAGACCTATTCATATTACCAATAAGAGTTGCTCATTGAAATAGGACGTTATACATGAAGCCCACAGTTGGCAAGCACAAAGCTCTTACTTGGAGATGCTAGTTAACTTTTTAGAAACTCACTCCTAAATGTCACTATATGGACAAGTATGCTGAGACACTTACAAAGGAATTCTGATATAAAATATACAAAGTGAACAAACAGAAATAATTTGAAGGAAAGAGACAATTCAGAAGAAGAAAACTTCCGAAAACATTATAACGGACCAAAACATACCCTTGAATATTAGAGGTTATAGCAAAAAGAAAAAAAAATTACAGAAGTCCTGGAAGAACAGGTTTAAATTATCCCCAGAAAGTAGAGTAAAAGGATGGAAGATAGAAGAGAAAATGCAGCACAAAAAGAGGAAATTCAGGACTTCAGCACCTGAATAATAAAAGTTCCAGAAGGATGACAGAAAGTGCAATGAGGATGAAATAATAATGTATATAATTTAAGAAATATTTTCTAGAACTGAAGGACTTGATTTTCCTGAGTGGACTGAATTAATGCTCTTCTTAATCTATAATCAGACACATATCAAGATACAATATTGTGGGGGCTGGCCCCGTGGCCGAGTGGTTAAGTTCGTACACTCCACTGCAGGTGGCCCAGTGTTTCGTTGGTTCAAATCCTGGGCACAGACATGGCACTGCTCATCAAACCATGCTGAGGCAGCATCCCACATGCCACAGCTAGAAGGACCCACAACGAAGAATATACAACTATGTACCCAGGATCTTTGGGGACAAAAAGGAAAAAAAAAATCTTAAAAAAAAAAACAATATTGTGAATGTTCAAACCAATGGAACCAAATATAAGATATTAAAAGATTCCAAAATGGAGAGAAAGTAGCCAGTTTTGATAAAAAATTATTAAGATTCAGGGAGGTAGTGAGCTTCTAAAGATTGGATAATTGCTACCAAAGTTTTGAGGTAAAGTGACTTATAAATTAGTTGTTTATTCCCATTCAAATGGCTGATATATAAGAAGATAAAATAATGCATGCAAGACATGCAAGATCAGTAAAATTTGCATTACATGGATCTTTTTCAAGAAAACAAGGCAGTATGTCTTGTACCAAAATGAATAAGAAAACCATCAAATAGGGGGATATGTTATTGAGGAAAAAGAGGATCCAGCACATGATAGAGACAAGGGAATCTCTATTACCATCATAAAGGTAGAGAGTCATTTGAGAGGCATTTATAGCAGAATTCCAGGCTATACATATAGATGAATAATCTCAAATATGGATGATTTTACCACCCAAGGTATGCATGACAATGTCTGGCGAACATTTTGATTTTCACAACTAGTGAAGGGGGGCTACTACTGGAATCTAATGAATAGAGGCCAGGGATGCTCCGTATCCTGTAATACACGAGACAACCCCACAACATAGAATTATCTAGTCCAAAACTAGTGTAACTTAAGAGGCCCATCCCCACTCTCTTAACCATTTAGTGACATCTATCTATGGAGATAAAATCCACAAGCATAGACAGTGCTAAAAACTATGATTTAGTATTTTACTAATGCAATCCCAGAGGCTCTAGGAAAGTATTAGAAATGGCAAGTGATAAAACCCCAGGCATTCCTCTTTTAGAACTCTGCATAGCCTTCAGGGGATTATGAAGAAAGTGGCAAAGGTGAACACTTATTCCCCTGCAGTAGGGATTAGGAATTCCTGTTGTGAAACTATAAATTGAGTAGAACATTGAGTCTCGAAGGAGCAAAAGTTGGGTCTATGACACAGGATATAAACACAGGCTCAGTAATTTCCACCCTCAGTGGGCTCATTTAACTTGTAAGGAAATCATGAGGGAGACAATAATTTTCTGGGTTCTATTCAATTTTCCCAGAACTATAGGGTATGGAATAGATTCTCATTGGAGTTAACTGATTGCTGTGGAGGTCATATAAGCTTGTTTGCCTCCTTCAAAATGAAGAGGACTTTCTGGGGAAATTCTCAAGTAGAAATCATGCACTGCTTCCCAGAATACCTCTTTTAACATGTCAAAGACTGAGCAGACTTCTGATGTATATGGTCTCCTTCATTGTCTTTAA
>NW_025796028.1:0-4447 GCF_021613505.1 Equus quagga
CACTGCTGTGGGATCTTAAGTCCCCTATAGGACTTACCCTACAGTCCTGAGGGCGGTAAAGACAATGAAGGAGACCATATACATCAGAAGTCTGCTCAGTCTTTGACATGTTAAAAGAGGTATTCTGGGAAGCAGTGCATGATTTCTACTTGAGAATTTGCCCTGAAAGTCCTCTTCATTTTGAAGGAGGCAAACAAGCTTATATGATCTCCACAGCAATCAGTTAGCTCCAATGGGAATCTATTCCATACCCTATAGTTCTGGGAAAATTGAATAGAACCCAGAAAATTATTGTCTCCCTCGTGATTTCCTTACAAGTTAAATGAGCCCACTGAGGGTGGAAATTACTGAGCCTGTGTTTATATCCTGTGTCATAGACCCAACATTGGCTCCTTGAAGACTCAATGTTCTACTCAATTTATAATTTCACAACAGGAATTCCTAATCCCTACTGCAGAGGAATGAGTGTTCACCCTGTTCACTTTCTTCGTCATCCCCTGAAGTCTATGCACGGTTTTAAAAGAGGAAGGCCTTGGGTTTTATCACTTGCCATTTCTAATACTTTCCTAGAGCCTCTGGGGTTGCATTAGTAAAATACTAAATCACAGTTTTTAGCACTGTCTATGCTTGTGGATTTTATCTCCATAGATAGATGTCACTAAATGGTTAAGAGAGTGGGGAGGGGCCTCTTAAGTTACACTGAGTTTGGACTAGATAATCCTGTGTTGTGGGGTTGTCTCATGTATTACAGGATTCAGAGCATCCCTGGCCTCCATTCATTAGATTCCAGTAGTAGCCCCCCTTCACTAGTTGTGAAAATCAAAATGTTCTCCAGACATTGTCATGCATACCCTGGGTGGTACAATCATCCACATTTGAGATTATTCATCTATATGTATAGCCTGGAATTCTGCTATAAATGCCTCTCAGATAACTCTCTACCTTTATGATGGTAGTAGAGATTCCCTTGTCTCTATCATGTGCTGGATCCTCTTTTTCCTTAATGACATATCCCCCTATTTGATGGTTTTCTTATTCATTTTGATACAAGACATACTACCTTGCTTTCTTTAAAAAGATCCGTGTAAAGCAAATTTTACTGATCTTGCATGTCTTGCATGCATTATTTTATCTTCTTATATATCAGCCATTAGAATTGGAATAAACAACTGACTTATAAGTCACTTTCCCTCAAAACTTTGGTGGTAATTATCCAATCTTTAGAAGCTCAGTACCTCCCTGAATCTTAATAATTTTTTATGAAAACTTGTTACTTTCCCTGCATTCTGGAATCTTTTAATATCTTATATTTGGTTCCATTGTTTTGAACATTCACAATATTGTATCTTGATATGTGTCTGATTACAGATTAAGAAGAGTATTAATTCAGTCCACTCAGGAAAATCAAGTCCTTCGGTTCTACAAAATATTTCTTAAATTATGTACATTATTATTTCATCCTCATTGCACTTTCTGTCCTACTTCTGGAACTTTTATTATTCAGGTGCTGAATTCCCTCTTTTTGTGCTGCATTTTCTCTTCTATCTTCCATCCTTTTACTCTACTTTCTGGGGGATATTTAAACCTGTTCTTCCAGGACTTCTGTAATTTTTTTTCTTTTTGCTATAACTTCTAATATTCGAGGGTACATTTTGTTCTGTTATAATGTTTTCTGAAGTTTTCTTCTTCTGAATTGTCTCTTTCCTTCAAATTATTTCTGTTTTTTCACGCTGTATATTTTGTGTTAGAGTTTCTTTGTAAGTGTCTCAGCATACTTGTCCATGTATTGACATTTAGGAGTGAGTTTCTAAAAAGCTAACTAGCATCTCTAAGTGAGGGCTTAGTGCTTGCCAACTGCGGGCTTCATATATAACATCCTATTTCAATGAGCAACTCTTATTGGTAATATGAATGGGTCTTTTATCATGTGCTTATTTGAATACCCCAAAAAAGAATATTGCAATGCTCCTTCAGGATATAATCCTATCTTTCAACATTCTCTGAGCTGAGAAGAGGAAGAAGGTTAAGGATGTCAACATTCATTAGGTGAAACTTCTACTTTCTCACCTTGTTTTCAGGATGGTAAAACTCTCCCTCAAATGCGCATATAGTCTCCAAATTAAGAGACTGTTTTACTTTCTTTATGGGTAAATCTCTAGTCTTTTATTGGATGATAATGGAGGAAGTCATCTGGCTGCATGGAGAGGTAGAGGAGATCTGAAGATCCAATTAGTTCTTAAACAGATTTTTAAGGATTCCATTTGTTCCGTCTTCACCTTCGTGATGTCTTCTAAGGATGCTTGTTACCACAAAATTCATGGTATATTAGCGATACTATGGTATAACCAGTTGTCTGCTTGGCTTCCACAGTTCCATGCTAATGTCAGATATTATGAGTATGCCTGATATTGAACCTGAAGTGAGCTTGCTCACCCATTGTGCAGCAAGCCAATTCTGATATCAGGTGCAGCGGAAGGAAGCAGGCATTTTATTGTGAAGTACTGAGCAAGGAAAATGGGTAGCTAATGCTGTACTCCTAAACTCCATGAAAAGCTATAAGTAAGGGTTTTTATTTGAGGTTTTAAGTAGGGGAGGGGGCATGTGCCCTTGCTGCTCAGCAATTTTCCCACCAGCTTGTGTTTGGCCTTGTAAGGCTGCTTGAAGGAATGAGGAGGAGGAAATAGGGTATTCTGCATGTGGATATCCTTGGCTGTCTACCTTTGTGGTAGGTGGTGGACTCAAGCGTCAGGAAGCTGAGGAGTTGGGGGCCTTGGAAATTTAAGTTTTTTGATATTCTCTAGACATCAGTTTTCCTGTAATAAACTTTAAGGTCCTGTGATAAGCCAAAAATTTAGTGTAAGCCCAGCGTGAAGCCCCCTGGGCTTTAACAATTTGAAACTTCTATTTGGCTATAAACCTCTGGAAGTCAAAGGTTAAAGAAATAGGTATTTACATATGAGTGTAACTGAAGAAGCAGGGCAAGGAGATGAGTGCTTTTGGTTTTGACTCCATATATCCCAGTTTCAATGTAGGGGAACTGATATTAGGGCCAGTATCTTGCCATTTCAAATATTGCTCATTTATCTACTTTCTAGCTTCCAAAATTTCATGGTTGTTTGTGACTATGTGTTTGTTTTTTTCTTCTTTCTGTCCTTATGAGTAATGCCATTTTTTAATCTTTTTTCTATCATATTAGTGAGTTTCAGAATGAAATAGAGACAAGTTGCCTACATTAAGTTTTTCTTTTTTAACTAGAGTTCTCTGCTTTATTTCTAGGATGACACCAAGGAACACACTAAATCAACTGGAACCTGGAGTCTGGCAGTAAAAGCTCCAGGTCTTGAGTAATTTTTTTCTAGTCAGAGTATATGGTGGATGAGGCCTAAGACTCCATCAATAGATTATCTCTTTATTTTAGAGATTTTACTGATTCATTTTATCCAATGAACAATTTATTGAGCCTTTAGACTACAAGACGCAGTGAACACTCAGAGAATGAGATATAGGCAGTGCCCCTCTGATATCTCAGTGTAATTAGAGACAGAACCAAAGAAACTGAGATTTATACCACTATTACTTGTTAGCTAATCACAGTGATAAATTCTTTGTACACATTCCCTCAGGCTGTCCTTACAACTACCCTCTAAATCTTTGTTTCATATATAAAGACCCTAAAAGTGAGAGGGATTAATTGGTGGATGCAAAGTGAAAACAGCTACTGTCAGAGTAAGATTCATACTTAGGTATGTATGAATTCAAAATTGATTTATTTAATCACTACACTATGCAGACTTGCGTCATATGTTCTATGACACAGTTTTGTACAGGGTACATCATTCAGGATTCTTTCTATTTAAGTGACTCTTTCAATGTAAGTGATAGGAATCCAAGTCAAACTTGCCTAGATAAAATAGCCTAAACTGAAAAATTGCATGAAACTGATCAGTCATGATGTACGTGGCTTCTTATTTGGCTAGACAAGGTCAAACATTCATGGGAGTGTGCCTTCCTTCCCAGTTTTTGTCCTTGTCAGTTCTACTAGGTTTTAATTTCAAATGGGCTTTCCCCATATAATGAAAATAGGACTACCAGAACCCCTAGATTTAATCTTACCAATTCAGCAACTCTAGGGGGAAAAAGTTTGTTAAAAATAATTTTGGTGGGAAAGATTATATTCAAATTATTTATGA
This sequence comes from Equus quagga, assembly GCF_021613505.1. NCBI lineage: Eukaryota > Metazoa > Chordata > Mammalia > Perissodactyla > Equidae > Equus > Equus quagga. The sequence goes on from NW_025796028.1 coordinate 4,191, forward strand.
CTAATCACTGTCATCAAGATTTGACATATGCAAATTTGACAGGATTATGTCTTGTGAGGTGGGCAAGTCAATCCATCAAAATCCGTTAAAATGTGTTTACTATATCAGACAAGGTCTAATCATAGCAAGAAATGGCATACTATGTGCTTCCTACAGAGGATATTTAAAACAGAGAATTGGTTCTACAGATATTGCAAGAAGGAAAGAACAAAATGTTGTCACCTGAAAATATAAAGACTAATAAACTCCAGAAAATA
>NW_025796029.1:0-4447 GCF_021613505.1 Equus quagga
TATTTTCTGGAGTTTATTAGTCTTTATATTTTCAGGTGACAACATTTTGTTCTTTCCTTCTTGCAATATCTGTAGAACCAATTCTCTGTTTTAAATATCCTCTGTAGGAAGCACATAGTATGCCATTTCTTGCTATGATTAGACCTTGTCTGATATAGTAAACACATTTTAACGGATTTTGATGGATTGACTTGCCCACCTCACAAGACATAATCCTGTCAAATTTGCATATGTCAAATCTTGATGACAGTGATTAGTCATAAATAATTTGAATATAATCTTTCCCACCAAAATTATTTTTAACAAACTTTTTCCCCCTAGAGTTGCTGAATTGGTAAGATTAAATCTAGGGGTTCTGGTAGTCCTATTTTCATTATATGGGGAAAGCCCATTTGAAATTAAAACCTAGTAGAACTGACAAGGACAAAAACTGGGAAGGAAGGCACACTCCCATGAATGTTTGACCTTGTCTAGCCAAATAAGAAGCCACGTACATCATGACTGATCAGTTTCATGCAATTTTTCAGTTTAGGCTATTTTATCTAGGCAAGTTTGACTTGGATTCCTATCACTTACATTGAAAGAGTCACTTAAATAGAAAGAATCCTGAATGATGTACCCTGTACAAAACTGTGTCATAGAACATATGACGCAAGTCTGCATAGTGTAGTGATTAAATAAATCAATTTTGAATTCATACATACCTAAGTATGAATCTTACTCTGACAGTAGCTGTTTTCACTTTGCATCCACCAATTAATCCCTCTCACTTTTAGGGTCTTTATATATGAAACAAAGATTTAGAGGGTAGTTGTAAGGACAGCCTGAGGGAATGTGTACAAAGAATTTATCACTGTGATTAGCTAACAAGTAATAGTGGTATAAATCTCAGTTTCTTTGGTTCTGTCTCTAATTACACTGAGATATCAGAGGGGCACTGCCTATATCTCATTCTCTGAGTGTTCACTGCGTCTTGTAGTCTAAAGGCTCAATAAATTGTTCATTGGATAAAATGAATCAGTAAAATCTCTAAAATAAAGAGATAATCTATTGATGGAGTCTTAGGCCTCATCCACCATATACTCTGACTAGAAAAAAATTACTCAAGACCTGGAGCTTTTACTGCCAGACTCCAGGTTCCAGTTGATTTAGTGTGTTCCTTGGTGTCATCCTAGAAATAAAGCAGAGAACTCTAGTTAAAAAAGAAAAACTTAATGTAGGCAACTTGTCTCTATTTCATTCTGAAACTCACTAATATGATAGAAAAAAGATTAAAAAATGGCATTACTCATAAGGACAGAAAGAAGAAAAAAACAAACACATAGTCACAAACAACCATGAAATTTTGGAAGCTAGAAAGTAGATAAATGAGCAATATTTGAAATGGCAAGATACTGGCCCTAATATCAGTTCCCCTACATTGAAACTGGGATATATGGAGTCAAAACCAAAAGCACTCATCTCCTTGCCCTGCTTCTTCAGTTACACTCATATGTAAATACCTATTTCTTTAACCTTTGACTTCCAGAGGTTTATAGCCAAATAGAAGTTTCAAATTGTTAAAGCCCAGGGGGCTTCACGCTGGGCTTACACTAAATTTTTGGCTTATCACAGGACCTTAAAGTTTATTACAGGAAAACTGATGTCTAGAGAATATCAAAAAACTTAAATTTCCAAGGCCCCCAACTCCTCAGCTTCCTGACGCTTGAGTCCACCACCTACCACAAAGGTAGACAGCCAAGGATATCCACATGCAGAATACCCTATTTCCTCCTCCTCATTCCTTCAAGCAGCCTTACAAGGCCAAACACAAGCTGGTGGGAAAATTGCTGAGCAGCAAGGGCACATGCCCCCTCCCCTACTTAAAACCTCAAATAAAAACCCTTACTTATAGCTTTTCATGGAGTTTAGGAGTACAGCATTAGCTACCCATTTTCCTTGCTCAGTACTTCACAATAAAATGCCTGCTTCCTTCCGCTGCACCTGATATCAGAATTGGCTTGCTGCACAATGGGTGAGCAAGCTCACTTCAGGTTCAATATCAGGCATACTCATAATATCTGACATTAGCATGGAACTGTGGAAGCCAAGCAGACAACTGGTTATACCATAGTATCGCTAATATACCATGAATTTTGTGGTAACAAGCATCCTTAGAAGACATCACGAAGGTGAAGACGGAACAAATGGAATCCTTAAAAATCTGTTTAAGAACTAATTGGATCTTCAGATCTCCTCTACCTCTCCATGCAGCCAGATGACTTCCTCCATTATCATCCAATAAAAGACTAGAGATTTACCCATAAAGAAAGTAAAACAGTCTCTTAATTTGGAGACTATATGCGCATTTGAGGGAGAGTTTTACCATCCTGAAAACAAGGTGAGAAAGTAGAAGTTTCACCTAATGAATGTTGACATCCTTAACCTTCTTCCTCTTCTCAGCTCAGAGAATGTTGAAAGATAGGATTATATCCTGAAGGAGCATTGCAATATTCTTTTTTGGGGTATTCAAATAAGCACATGATAAAAGACCCATTCATATTACCAATAAGAGTTGCTCATTGAAATAGGATGTTATATATGAAGCCCGCAGTTGGCAAGCACTAAGCCCTCACTTAGAGATGCTAGTTAGCTTTTTAGAAACTCACTCCTAAATGTCAATACATGGACAAGTATGCTGAGACACTTACAAAGAAACTCTAACACAAAATATACAGCGTGAAAAAACAGAAATAATTTGAAGGAAAGAGACAATTCAGAAGAAGAAAACTTCAGAAAACATTATAACAGAACAAAATGTACCCTCGAATATTAGAAGTTATAGCAAAAAGAAAAAAAATTACAGAAGTCCTGGAAGAACAGGTTTAAATATCCCCCAGAAAGTAGAGTAAAAGGATGGAAGATAGAAGAGAAAATGCAGCACAAAAAGAGGGAATTCAGCACCTGAATAATAAAAGTTCCAGAAGTAGGACAGAAAGTGCAATGAGGATGAAATAATAATGTACATAATTTAAGAAATATTTTGTAGAACCGAAGGACTTGATTTTCCTGAGTGGACTGAATTAATACTCTTCTTAATCTGTAATCAGACACATATCAAGATACAATATTGTGAATGTTCAAAACAATGGAACCAAATATAAGATATTAAAAGATTCCAGAATGCAGGGAAAGTAACAAGTTTTCATAAAAAATTATTAAGATTCAGGGAGGTACTGAGCTTCTAAAGATTGGATAATTACCACCAAAGTTTTGAGGGAAAGTGACTTATAAGTCAGTTGTTTATTCCAATTCTAATGGCTGATATATAAGAAGATAAAATAATGCATGCAAGACATGCAAGATCAGTAAAATTTGCTTTACACGGATCTTTTTAAAGAAAGCAAGGTAGTATGTCTTGTATCAAAATGAATAAGAAAACCATCAAATAGGGGGATATGTCATTAAGGAAAAAGAGGATCCAGCACATGATAGAGACAAGGGAATCTCTACTACCATCATAAAGGTAGAGAGTTATCTGAGAGGCATTTATAGCAGAATTCCAGGCTATACATATAGATGAATAATCTCAAATGTGGATGATTGTACCACCCAGGGTATGCATGACAATGTCTGGAGAACATTTTGATTTTCACAACTAGTGAAGGGGGGCTACTACTGGAATCTAATGAATGGAGGCCAGGGATGCTCTGAATCCTGTAATACATGAGACAACCCCACAACACAGGATTATCTAGTCCAAACTCAGTGTAACTTAAGAGGCCCCTCCCCACTCTCTTAACCATTTAGTGACATCTATCTATGGAGATAAAATCCACAAGCATAGACAGTGCTAAAAACTGTGATTTAGTATTTTACTAATGCAACCCCAGAGGCTCTAGGAAAGTATTAGAAATGGCAAGTGATAAAACCCAAGGCCTTCCTCTTTTAAAACCGTGCATAGACTTCAGGGGATGACGAAGAAAGTGAACAGGGTGAACACTCATTCCTCTGCAGTAGGGATTAGGAATTCCTGTTGTGAAATTATAAATTGAGTAGAACATTGAGTCTTCAAGGAGCCAATGTTGGGTCTATGACACAGGATATAAACACAGGCTCAGTAATTTCCACCCTCAGTGGGCTCATTTAACTTGTAAGGAAATCACGAGGGAGACAATAATTTTCTGGGTTCTATTCAATTTTCCCAGAACTATAGGGTATGGAATAGATTCCCATTGGAGCTAACTGATTGCTGTGGAGATCATATAAGCTTGTTTGCCTCCTTCAAAATGAAGAGGACTTTCAGGGCAAATTCTCAAGTAGAAATCATGCACTGCTTCCCAGAATACCTCTTTTAACATGTCAAAGACTGAGCAGACTTCTGATGTATATGGTCTCCTTCATTGTCTTTACCGCCCTCAGGACTGTAGGGTAAGTCCTATAGGGGACTTAAGATCCCACAGCAGTG
>NW_025796030.1:0-5546 GCF_021613505.1 Equus quagga
TAACCTCATATATGCTGGGTTTAATGTAGGGAAACTGATATCAGGGTAAGTATGAATTACCCCCTATTTTATGTCCATCTCTCAATCTTGAGGGATTTGGTGCTGCGACTGATCTAGCTGCTTCCTGCTGGAACAGGGCATAAGTTGTTCCATCTCACTGAACCAGTCTTTTAATAAGACAGTGATGCAAATGGGCTCCCAAAGTTAGGCCTGTATCAGGTAAGTAAGTAACCAGGTATTTAATAAGAAGTTTTTCTAGAGAAACCAAAAGAGAAAAACAAGGTTAATGGTTGGAACAAATTATAAACTAGTTCTTGAGCCCAGGGGGCAGCCAGTCAAGATTCCTAGAAGTCAGGGTTGAGGCATCTTTTGCAGTTTGAAATGTCTCTGATGGTGTCATCAGGCACTCGGGTAGCTTTTTGAGTGGCTTATGCAGCAGTAGACATGAATCTCTCTTAAGTTTATATTAGGTCCTCCAGCTTCAGTTTGCAAGGCTTTAGGAAAAAGGGAAGATTTAGTTTTCGATGACTCCAAATGAAAATGATTGGAAAAAACCCTGAAAATGTTAGTGTGGAGGTTTGTAGCCAGGTATTTCAGGAGACTAAAAGAATTCAGGAGCCAGTCTAGTTAACAGATGTAACAAAAATCTTAAAGACAATTGACAGAACCAAAATCCAATATCCACAAATGTGTATTACAGTTTCTATTGAAACATAATCTTTCTCTCTAAAGTCACCCTCAGTTTCACTAGACATAGCCAAATTAAGACTAACTGGTTTGCAAAATAAGTCTAGTTTTAATAAATTTGGCATAATTATTTACATAAGTACAGCAAGAATAGTAATTGATTATATAGGCTCTTTTAAATCTGCTTTGCTGGAATGTGATAAGGAATCTCAGGTTGAACTTTAAAGGCCTCTCAAGGAAAGCCAAGCAAAAGACCTGTCATCATATTCTGCCTGCAGTACCTACAGATTTGGGTGAATCCCTCTCTTTGTGAGGTTCCCCAAAATATTGAGGTTCCTTGTGCCCGCCAGAGTGAGCTACATTCTCTGCTCAACCTTTCCAGATCACGGAACCCATAAGCAAGGTACCAGGCCAATATTTCCAAGTGGCTTTATTCCAGAATGTCAACCTTCGTTCCTCAAAAGCTGTCTTGTTATATCCAATCCTGTATGGTTTTTTCAAATATGGTGTTCCAGTCAAAGCTTTAGTAATATAACCAGTGTTTATAATTGTGTCCTGTTATAAGAAGAGCAGATTCTTAGTGGACTTGTGCAAATAACCATATTGCCATGAGAATAAGAATACTTAGTCATCAGGAGTTTTTATGTTTTGGAGGGCTCAGATAGGGCGAAAAAGATGAATGTTTCAATTTTGTTTACATTTGCTATAAATTATAGTTCTTTAAGAGAATAGAGAAAAAGGTTTTTTTTTAAACTGGAAAAAAACAAAATATCAAAAATCAGCAATAACTCAATGAAAAAGCCATAAACATTATAATCATCCCTATTGGTTTATTCAGTCCTGTGTAATTGGTTCTTGATCTTAATCTTGTGTCAGCAGTTTGTGAGGTGATCAGTTTCTCTGCTAGAGTTCTGTCATTTCTACCCAGTTTAGTTTTACAATCTGAACGTTTATCAGAACCTGTATTCTAGAGTAGGCACCAGAATCCTTTCCATGACTTTCTCTGAAGATGAAACATATTTGCAAAAACATCAAAGTAAAACAGCAACTGTCTGCAAATAAAAAACCTTTCAAAAATGGTAATTTACAAAGACACTTGACCATTCTTGTGACATATAATACTTTGAGATAATAATCAGAATTATGTTAATATAATAATCAGAATTAATATAATATAATATTATATAATATAATATATTATATATAATATAATAATATATAATAATGTAATATAATATAATAATTATATAATATATAATATAATAATATAATAATCAGAATTAATTAAAGTAGGACTTCAGAGAGATGGATTCAGAGTGAGACTTCAGAGTGATGACTGACAATCAGAACAGATCATAATTTTAGATGATTTTTAAAATACTTATATTCCTAACACTCATTTACGTAATATCATTTAAGAAAGTTTATCATTACTTATTTGACAGTGCTTCCCATGTAGTCTAATATGCCAAATAAACCTAATTAGTTCAGCATTTTTTCTTATAGGAAGAGAGCAAATCTCTCTGAGAAGTCCCAGGGGCCCTCTGAAAATTCCCATAGAAACTCTCCCTCCTCTTCCAGGTCAAAAGAAAGGTTTGATTCGGGACTTGAATATTTGTGTGTAGTGGGGAGCTTGTCAAGAATATTAAAAGCTTTAAAACATTTTTTTCAGGTAGGAAACAAAGCTCACTGTGAAACCATGTTCAGGTATCTACTTGAAGTGACAACAGAAACAGTCAAGGGGAAACAGAGTTAAAATAGTAAAAAAAACCAGCCTTTTTATAATCTTTTTATCAAAAGAAGATTAGAAGTTTAGGAAAATTATCTTTTAAGAAAGAGGAAACCAAGTTTTAATTTTGTACCAGTTTACTTTTGACATATAAATTTATTTACTTAATTGGATTTACTTTAATCTTAGCCAACTTGACCATACATAAAACTCTTTAGGGCTTTACTTTTACAAACCTTTGGTTACTTTTTTTACATTCAGAATTTGTCCCAGTACTTTAGGACAAATTTATCTTTCTCAACTTAAGAAATAAAAATATTTCCATTCTTTATATCTTTTTACTGAAAACATATATTTTACTTTCCTTGTATACAGATGTTTTAGAAATATGTGTTTTCTTATAGAAAATTCCTCAGCATACCTAAAACATGTTTATCAATAAACCTAAGCACTTTTCAGTTTCCGTGATATAAGAAACCAAAGGCAGACAAATATATGGTTAGTAGTTAAGCTTTAATATTTTATCTTATATGGAAATGACCTAGATACCCAATAAACTGTTATTATTTAACTTACCTTAATAAAGCTATAAAGTTTAAGTTTCTAAAAAGATTTTGGAAGCTGTTTTTTAAGTATGCAGACTATAAAACATAATTATTGTACTTAAAACTCTTACCCAGTTTTAACAATTACTCTTAAAAACTTCATGTGACATTACAGCAGTTAACTATCGTCTTCAGTTGTTTTAAGTACATACATCATAATACATAGAATTATTGTTCAAAAGTTTTTCCAAAAACTTTTATCTTTTTATCTTTATTTAGTTTACCTGTTCTTAACAATTATAGTTAGATCGTCTACAAAAACCTCATGAGACATTAAACAAAATTAGCTATTATACTGAGTTACTAGTTTTGCTGATATATTTTGTAACAGAGATGACATGAGCTCGTTTGACCAGTAAACCCAGGCTGTGTGTCTGCATCATAGCCAATGCTAATAACTTTGAGGACATGTCTATTTTAAATCAAACCAGCAAACTTAAACAGGCTTTCATTCATCAAAGATCATTTTATTTCATGTTAAATAACTTTGTCTCTTAGAAGTTTTTGCATATTCATTAAAGACCGCATTCCGTTATGAGGGATTTTGAATCCTCTTCTGAAACAGGTTTCCAGAATGGCCATTACAATTCCAAATTCTCTCAAAAGTTGACTTATTTTTACTTGTTCAATTTTAGACCAGGAATTTTGGGGGAGTTGAAGCGAAGCAAAGCTTGCTGGGAAGCTCGGCAAGAGAGTAGACAAAAGCAGCAGATTTGGGTTCGGCTGCTGGCATGTTTAATTATTTAATTAGTTTCTCTTAAAGAGGCAGTAAAGTATTTCTAATTTTGTTTAGAAGCCTCAAAAGATTAGAACAGACTCCTCATTGTTGCAGCTGGCTTTTCCAATTGCATACATCAGTTTGGGTGAACTGAAATTGGCCTGTTTAAGTATATCAATTTTTATAAAACTTTATCTTAGTTTTACTAACTCTTATACTTTTAATTAGAATTTACATTAGAATTCCATTAACAAGTTTTGGTATTGCAACATTGTGTAGGGGAAGCATTCCCAGTTAGGCATAACATTTATTCCCAAAGCAAATATCCAGGCAAAGTTGACATAACCTCTTTGTATAATATTAGCTTAAACACGTTAATCTTTATAGTCTTGTTAACCCTAGCAGCCTAACTATTGGCCCAAACAGTTGTTGGTCAGGTTTCTCTCTCTGATTTCTGCCTCCTGACCTTGTAAGTGTTTCAAACTGGGGTAAATACAACAGGTTTGTTTGATGTCCTTTAATGTTGGGGAGCCATTATGGGGGTCCCTTTAGCCAATCCAACCTTAGGCAATGTTTTACTAAAACCTTGTTTTAACTTTATTTATATCTGTTCCATTTATCCCATTTTTCTTTTAATAACTAGCTAAAGATTTTTATCCCATTGGGATGAGTCCTGTGACTCTTCCCTTTCCAATTTCTCTTTGTTAACTTAATATTTTCTCTAGCATCTGTAAGACTACGAGAAGCTGAGACCCCAAGTTTGATTAAGTTCTTAAGACTAGTCATTATAGTTTCCTTTTAATTTGGTCTTTTCATAAGTACCAATAAAACAGCTGTTTATCATGAGAGCTCTCTAAAAAGTTTCCCAACTTAAGGATCCATTGTGTGGCCTTTTTTTTCCCTCTGGAGTCTAAAGAATATTGTGGCCACGTGGTGTTACGAAAGAAAATCATCCCTCTTTAGACATTGTCTTATAGCTATAGGTCGACCATCAGCCAAAGTTTTTCCCAAGGGGCTCTTAGGTGGAATAGATGCAGCACCTCCCATGTTAACACTTTTAAAAGGAAAGACAGACAAACAACAACAAATAACAAACAAGTGCACTTTCCCCAAAACCCTCAGCCACCAAAGGAAGCCAAAACAAAGACCAAAAACCAAAGTGCTTCCAGTCCCAGCTTAGTCTGTGTGCTATACTCGGCGGGCGCCCAACAAATGAAGATCCGCTATGCAGATCTTCCCAAATGAGCAAGGATAAAGGACCTCAGTTGTGCACACCCGGGGGACTTACCAAAATTTGGCCCGGGTGTCACAACTTCAAAACAAATGGAGCCAAGAGGGCTGCCGGGTACCCATTATTTCCAGCTAGTCCTGCTGGAAAAGGTTAACACAAGGACAAAAACAAAAACTACCAGCTACTTACAAGAGACGTCTTCCTAAGCCCTGAACCTAGTTTCTTCCACCACCAAAGCAAAAGCACAGAGGGCCAATGACGTCTGGTCAGCAGCCTGTCACTTGGGGCTGTCCCTGAGACAAGGGGCTCAGGGAGCTGCAGGACAGCTTCCAAGAGAGGCCTTTAGCCAGAGGCCAGTGTGCCACAGGTGAGACGTCTGCATGGGACATGGTCCCGTCTGGGTCGCCAAATTGATATCGAACCTCAAGTGAGTTCGCTCACCTGTTGCACAGCAAGCCAATCTCTGACACCAGCTGTCGTGGAAGAAAGTAGGAATTTTATTATTGCACAGCACTGAGCAAGGAGATAGGGCAGCTAACGCTGAAATCCAAACTCCCCAAAAAGCTAAAAGGAAGG
>NW_025796031.1:0-5546 GCF_021613505.1 Equus quagga
CCTTCCTTTTAGCTTTTTGGGGAGTTTGGATTTCAGCGTTAGCTGCCCTATCTCCTTGCTCAGTGCTGTGCAATAATAAAATTCCTACTTTCTTCCACGACAGCTGGTGTCAGAGATTGGCTTGCTGTGCAACAGGTGAGCGAACTCACTTGAGGTTCGATATCAATTTGGCGACCCAGACGGGACCATGTCCCATGCAGACGTCTCACCTGTGGCACACTGGCCTCTGGCTAAAGGCCTCTCTTGGAAGCTGTCCTGCAGCTCCCTGAGCCCCTTGTCTCAGGGACAGCCCCAAGTGACAGGCTGCTGACCAGACGTCATTGGCCCTCTGTGCTTTTGCTTTGGTGGTGGAAGAAACTAGGTTCAGGGCTTAGGAAGACGTCTCTTGTAAGTAGCTGGTAGTTTTTGTTTTTGTCCTTGTGTTAACCTTTTCCAGCAGGACTAGCTGGAAATAATGGGTACCCGGCAGCCCTCTTGGCTCCATTTGTTTTGAAGTTGTGACACCCGGGCCAAATTTTGGTAAGTCCCCCGGGTGTGCACAACTGAGGTCCTTTATCCTTGCTCATTTGGGAAGATCTGCATAGCGGATCTTCATTTGTTGGGCGCCCGCCGAGTATAGCACACAGACTAAGCTGGGACTGGAAGCACTTTGGTTTTTGGTCTTTGTTTTGGCTTCCTTTGGTGGCTGAGGGTTTTGGGGAAAGTGCACTTGTTTGTTATTTGTTGTTGTTTGTCTGTCTTTCCTTTTAAAAGTGTTAACATGGGAGGTGCTGCATCTATTCCACCTAAGAGCCCCTTGGGAAAAACTTTGGCTGATGGTCGACCTATAGCTATAAGACAATGTCTAAAGAGGGATGATTTTCTTTCGTAACACCACGTGGCCACAATATTCTTTAGACTCCAGAGGGAAAAAAAAGGCCACACAATGGATCCTTAAGTTGGGAAACTTTTTAGAGAGCTCTCATGATAAACAGCTGTTTTATTGGTACTTATGAAAAGACCAAATTAAAAGGAAACTATAATGACTAGTCTTAAGAACTTAATCAAACTTGGGGTCTCAGCTTCTCGTAGTCTTACAGATGCTAGAGAAAATATTAAGTTAACAAAGAGAAATTGGAAAGGGAAGAGTCACAGGACTCATCCCAATGGGATAAAAATCTTTAGCTAGTTATTAAAAGAAAAATGGGATAAATGGAACAGATATAAATAAAGTTAAAACAAGGTTTTAGTAAAACATTGCCTAAGGTTGGATTGGCTAAAGGGACCCCCATAATGGCTCCCCAACATTAAAGGACATCAAACAAACCTGTTGTATTTACCCCAGTTTGAAACACTTACAAGGTCAGGAGGCAGAAATCAGAGAGAGAAACCTGACCAACAACTGTTTGGGCCAATAGTTAGGCTGCTAGGGTTAACAAGACTATAAAGATTAACGTGTTTAAGCTAATATTATACAAAGAGGTTATGTCAACTTTGCCTGGATATTTGCTTTGGGAATAAATGTTATGCCTAACTGGGAATGCTTCCCCTACACAATGTTGCAATACCAAAACTTGTTAATGGAATTCTAATGTAAATTCTAATTAAAAGTATAAGAGTTAGTAAAACTAAGATAAAGTTTTATAAAAATTGATATACTTAAACAGGCCAATTTCAGTTCACCCAAACTGATGTATGCAATTGGAAAAGCCAGCTGCAACAATGAGGAGTCTGTTCTAATCTTTTGAGGCTTCTAAACAAAATTAGAAATACTTTACTGCCTCTTTAAGAGAAACTAATTAAATAATTAAACATGCCAGCAGCCGAACCCAAATCTGCTGCTTTTGTCTACTCTCTTGCCGAGCTTCCCAGCAAGCTTTGCTTCGCTTCAACTCCCCCAAAATTCCTGGTCTAAAATTGAACAAGTAAAAATAAGTCAACTTTTGAGAGAATTTGGAATTGTAATGGCCATTCTGGAAACCTGTTTCAGAAGAGGATTCAAAATCCCTCATAACGGAATGCGGTCTTTAATGAATATGCAAAAACTTCTAAGAGACAAAGTTATTTAACATGAAATAAAATGATCTTTGATGAATGAAAGCCTGTTTAAGTTTGCTGGTTTGATTTAAAATAGACATGTCCTCAAAGTTATTAGCATTGGCTATGATGCAGACACACAGCCTGGGTTTACTGGTCAAACGAGCTCATGTCATCTCTGTTACAAAATATATCAGCAAAACTAGTAACTCAGTATAATAGCTAATTTTGTTTAATGTCTCATGAGGTTTTTGTAGACGATCTAACTATAATTGTTAAGAACAGGTAAACTAAATAAAGATAAAAAGATAAAAGTTTTTGGAAAAACTTTTGAACAATAATTCTATGTATTATGATGTATGTACTTAAAACAACTGAAGACGATAGTTAACTGCTGTAATGTCACATGAAGTTTTTAAGAGTAATTGTTAAAACTGGGTAAGAGTTTTAAGTACAATAATTATGTTTTATAGTCTGCATACTTAAAAAACAGCTTCCAAAATCTTTTTAGAAACTTAAACTTTATAGCTTTATTAAGGTAAGTTAAATAATAACAGTTTATTGGGTATCTAGGTCATTTCCATATAAGATAAAATATTAAAGCTTAACTACTAACCATATATTTGTCTGCCTTTGGTTTCTTATATCACGGAAACTGAAAAGTGCTTAGGTTTATTGATAAACATGTTTTAGGTATGCTGAGGAATTTTCTATAAGAAAACACATATTTCTAAAACATCTGTATACAAGGAAAGTAAAATATATGTTTTCAGTAAAAAGATATAAAGAATGGAAATATTTTTATTTCTTAAGTTGAGAAAGATAAATTTGTCCTAAAGTACTGGGACAAATTCTGAATGTAAAAAAAGTAACCAAAGGTTTGTAAAAGTAAAGCCCTAAAGAGTTTTATGTATGGTCAAGTTGGCTAAGATTAAAGTAAATCCAATTAAGTAAATAAATTTATATGTCAAAAGTAAACTGGTACAAAATTAAAACTTGGTTTCCTCTTTCTTAAAAGATAATTTTCCTAAACTTCTAATCTTCTTTTGATAAAAAGATTATAAAAAGGCTGGTTTTTTTTACTATTTTAACTCTGTTTCCCCTTGACTGTTTCTGTTGTCACTTCAAGTAGATACCTGAACATGGTTTCACAGTGAGCTTTGTTTCCTACCTGAAAAAAATGTTTTAAAGCTTTTAATATTCTTGACAAGCTCCCCACTACACACAAATATTCAAGTCCCGAATCAAACCTTTCTTTTGACCTGGAAGAGGAGGGAGAGTTTCTATGGGAATTTTCAGAGGGCCCCTGGGACTTCTCAGAGAGATTTGCTCTCTTCCTATAAGAAAAAATGCTGAACTAATTAGGTTTATTTGGCATATTAGACTACATGGGAAGCACTGTCAAATAAGTAATGATAAACTTTCTTAAATGATATTACGTAAATGAGTGTTAGGAATATAAGTATTTTAAAAATCATCTAAAATTATGATCTGTTCTGATTGTCAGTCATCACTCTGAAGTCTCACTCTGAATCCATCTCTCTGAAGTCCTACTTTAATTAATTCTGATTATTATATTATTATATTATATATTATATAATTATTATATTATATTACATTATTATATATTATTATATTATATATAATATATTATATTATATAATATTATATTATATTAATTCTGATTATTATATTAACATAATTCTGATTATTATCTCAAAGTATTATATGTCACAAGAATGGTCAAGTGTCTTTGTAAATTACCATTTTTGAAAGGTTTTTTATTTGCAGACAGTTGCTGTTTTACTTTGATGTTTTTGCAAATATGTTTCATCTTCAGAGAAAGTCATGGAAAGGATTCTGGTGCCTACTCTAGAATACAGGTTCTGATAAACGTTCAGATTGTAAAACTAAACTGGGTAGAAATGACAGAACTCTAGCAGAGAAACTGATCACCTCACAAACTGCTGACACAAGATTAAGATCAAGAACCAATTACACAGGACTGAATAAACCAATAGGGATGATTATAATGTTTATGGCTTTTTCATTGAGTTATTGCTGATTTTTGATATTTTGTTTTTTTCCAGTTTAAAAAAAAACCTTTTTCTCTATTCTCTTAAAGAACTATAATTTATAGCAAATGTAAACAAAATTGAAACATTCATCTTTTTCGCCCTATCTGAGCCCTCCAAAACATAAAAACTCCTGATGACTAAGTATTCTTATTCTCATGGCAATATGGTTATTTGCACAAGTCCACTAAGAATCTGCTCTTCTTATAACAGGACACAATTATAAACACTGGTTATATTACTAAAGCTTTGACTGGAACACCATATTTGAAAAAACCATACAGGATTGGATATAACAAGACAGCTTTTGAGGAACGAAGGTTGACATTCTGGAATAAAGCCACTTGGAAATATTGGCCTGGTACCTTGCTTATGGGTTCCGTGATCTGGAAAGGTTGAGCAGAGAATGTAGCTCACTCTGGCGGGCACAAGGAACCTCAATATTTTGGGGAACCTCACAAAGAGAGGGATTCACCCAAATCTGTAGGTACTGCAGGCAGAATATGATGACAGGTCTTTTGCTTGGCTTTCCTTGAGAGGCCTTTAAAGTTCAACCTGAGATTCCTTATCACATTCCAGCAAAGCAGATTTAAAAGAGCCTATATAATCAATTACTATTCTTGCTGTACTTATGTAAATAATTATGCCAAATTTATTAAAACTAGACTTATTTTGCAAACCAGTTAGTCTTAATTTGGCTATGTCTAGTGAAACTGAGGGTGACTTTAGAGAGAAAGATTATGTTTCAATAGAAACTGTAATACACATTTGTGGATATTGGATTTTGGTTCTGTCAATTGTCTTTAAGATTTTTGTTACATCTGTTAACTAGACTGGCTCCTGAATTCTTTTAGTCTCCTGAAATACCTGGCTACAAACCTCCACACTAACATTTTCAGGGTTTTTTCCAATCATTTTCATTTGGAGTCATCGAAAACTAAATCTTCCCTTTTTCCTAAAGCCTTGCAAACTGAAGCTGGAGGACCTAATATAAACTTAAGAGAGATTCATGTCTACTGCTGCATAAGCCACTCAAAAAGCTACCCGAGTGCCTGATGACACCATCAGAGACATTTCAAACTGCAAAAGATGCCTCAACCCTGACTTCTAGGAATCTTGACTGGCTGCCCCCTGGGCTCAAGAACTAGTTTATAATTTGTTCCAACCATTAACCTTGTTTTTCTCTTTTGGTTTCTCTAGAAAAACTTCTTATTAAATACCTGGTTACTTACTTACCTGATACAGGCCTAACTTTGGGAGCCCATTTGCATCACTGTCTTATTAAAAGACTGGTTCAGTGAGATGGAACAACTTATGCCCTGTTCCAGCAGGAAGCAGCTAGATCAGTCGCAGCACCAAATCCCTCAAGATTGAGAGATGGACATAAAATAGGGGGTAATTCATACTTACCCTGATATCAGTTTCCCTACATTAAACCCAGCATATATGAGGTTA
>NW_025796032.1:0-5627 GCF_021613505.1 Equus quagga
TCCTCAGATTTCAGCTCAGAATAAACTCACCCAAATTTTCATTTATAGATTGGCTATGGATTATTGTCATTGACAGTTCTTGGCGTAGTCTTGGCAGGATTTCAGAGAAACCCACTGGAGGCCACCTGGAATCTACACTGAGCTGGCATTCGGTACCAATAAGGGCCCATTGAGCCCCCCGGATCACTGCATTCTTCAGGTGACCCTGGTGAGTTCTCCTGAAACCCGGACCTCCTTATTTTAAGTTGACGGTCCAAGAGTTTATATGAGCTGGGTAAGGTCTTAAGACTAGAGGTTTTTAAAGGGTACCGGTACAACCCTAGGTAAGAGGAACCTAGGAGGAATTTGCTAGGCCAGAGGAGCCTAGAGGGAAGTTCCTAGGTCAGAGGAGCCTAGAGGAACTTGTGAGTGAATGGGGAAGGCTGACGTTTTTAATTTGGCTTTAAATTGGAAAGAATTGTGTTTATAAAGTCTGAACAAACTGCTTGATAGAGAAGTGAGAGACTGAACGTGTTCAGCCCCGAAGAAAAGGGACACTTGCTCCTCCTGGCCTTTACCAAAAGGTGTCCTTAGGTGACTAAGGACCTCAGCGGGAGTGTCAGAGGATCAATCCTCGCGATGTGCAGCGGTCCCATAGGGAACTCCACTCTCATGCACGGTAATTAATTACAGGCTCGTCCGGGGACACGCACATAAGGGCTGGTCACCCTGTGCTCCGAGCTCCCACGGCGGTATTAGGCGGCCGGAGGGAAAAACCAAGGCATGTAAGAGAGTGTTTACAACCTTTCTATAGGGAGTAACACTCACAAGCAGCACACTTTCTGACCCATGACACTGTCCCTAGAAGTTGTTCGGACTTTATAACAAAACAAAATTAAAAGAGAAGTGGGAAATCGAGCTTCTAAAACAGCCGGATCAGTTCCCGAATGGGCAGCCTTTCCTCCAGACTCCGGTTGGCTTCATGCTGTGATTGCAATTGCTTAACAAAGGGGGATCCCAAGCCAGATTGCTAAGGCCAAAAGAAAGAATAAGAAAGAGGAAAAAAAAAAACTGGGAAAACAAGTTTTTTCACCGCGGTCTGCTATGAGAACACCTAAGTCAAATCTAAGGAAAATCTTTGTCTATATGTCTATCTGTCTGTGTGTGTCTATATATGTTACAAAAGTTTTTATATTTTACCTCCGGATGGTACAATTTCTAAAGAGCTCCATTCCATTCAATTAAAGTAAGCGCTTACAAAAAGTTTTTCTAAAAGTTTTAACCCAAATGTCTTTCAAGTTAACATGATATAGGTTAATCTTTGGTTAATGAAAGGTTAAATTGTTGGTTTGATTGAAAAGGCATGTCCTCAAAAGCTGTTGGCATTTGAATATGATGCAGATATGCAGCCTGGGGTTACTAGTCAAATAAGCTCAAGTTGTGTGTTAGAAATTTGTCAGCAAATAATAGCTTTAAATGATAGCTGTTTGTCTAACGCCTCATGAAGTTTTCGTAGGTAATCTGAACATAATTGTTGGAAACAAATGACTTAAACAGACAAAAGTGAGTAAAATAACTTTTATGGTCTGTATACTTGGGAAAAAAACAGCTTCCAAATTCTTTTTGGTAACAATCTTGAGTTTTGCCAAGTCAAGTTAAATGATAAAAATCTGAGTATCTGGGTCATTTTTGGATGGGGTAGAACACTGAAACATTATAGCTAAATGTATCCAAGTTAGTTAACTTTGGGCTTCTTATTGCAGAGAGGCTAAAAGTCTTTGGGTCTCTTACTGTAAAGTGTGGCACGTTTCTAGAAATTATGAAAAGTGTTTAGAATGCTGAGACAAAAGACAATTCCCAGTTGTTTACCTTTTTAGTGTTTACTATGGTTTGTTAAAGGTTAAAGAGTTCTAATATATGTGATTAAAGCTGCTAGAAATTAATAGGAAAAACAGCTCTGTATTCAAGGAAAGTAAGGTGTAAGTTTTCAGTAAAGAAGTTATAAAAGGAAGGAAAATTTTGTTTGTTTGGTTAAGAAAGATAAATTTGTCCTAAAGCACTAGGAGGAAAAAAATAAAAGGACATGGGACAAATTCTGAATGCAAAAGAAAGTTATAGAAGGTTTGTGTGAAAGAAATTCAGAAAAGAGTTTTATACCTGGTAAAGTTGGTTAAGATTGAAATAAATCTAATTAAGTAAATGGGTTTTAATATAAAAATAAACTGGTACAGAAATTAAAATTTGGCTTTCTCTTAAAAGGATAATTTTCTTAAACTCTTAGTCTGCTCTTGATAAAGAAGTTGTAAAAGGTTTTTCCTTCTGAGTAAGTTTACAGAAGATCTATGTTTTGTTAAGGTAATTTCCTAGGTGCAAAAAGACAGAGATCTCTTTACTAAGGTTTTTTTTTTATGAAGCATTGTTTCAGTGACCCTTGTTTCATGATGACAAGGTCAGCAACCTCTTGATCTTGTTTAAGTAAGTGTTTTAAAATCTTTTGATATTTTTGACAAGCTTCTCCCTCAAACAAATAGTCAAGTCCTAAATAAAGGTTTTCCTTTGATCTGGATGAAGGAAGAGAATTTCTCTGAGGATTTTCAGAGGGCCCCTGGGACTTCTCAAAGAAATTTGTTCTCTCTTCCTATAAAGGAGGCATACTAATTAGGCTTGTTTGGAATGCTAAAATTGCATGAGAAGCATTGTGAAGTAAATGATAATAAACCTTAGGTTATATTGTGTAGGTAAATATTATTCACTATTTTAACCTTGCTACTGATGAGGATTATTTTTGGCTCATTACTGTTAAAACTGCAGATGAGAAGGAGGCTCTGAGGAGTGGAAATTGCTTGCCCTTTGATAAGAGACATTTGCATTTGTGAAGGAAGTCTCCATCTGGGGTGTTCCCCTCTCTGTACCAGGAGGAAGGAGGGTGACCTAATCTCTAGAAACTCTTAATGGGGATGGCAAGGACTCAAGTCTTGTTTTTTGTGCTTGTCTGGTGACCTCATGTAGCTGACTCCCCCCACCACCAACGTCCTCCTTTGTCTTTAGCCAAAGATAGTATTTAGGGTGGTGGCTTCTGCCATTTACTTAATCCAATTTGATTCTTATCTAAAAGTTATAGGACCACCCAATAGCCAGACCCCACCCCCACTGATACCATTTTAACTTCTTTACATATTCTTTCCCTTGTCTTGTAAAGAGATAACTCACATGCGCATACCTTAGATTTAGCTCTACCGTCAACCCATGTTTGCAGCAGCAGCTCCACCTGCCCATGGGTTCTGTCCCCATGCTATTCTTTAGATGGGAGAGCACTACTGCCAGACCTTGAGAGAGTCCAAAAAATCTTTCTTTTGACTCCTCAGCTCACTGACCCCGCATCAGCTACGTTGCTTCCAACATCACAAGGGGAGAAGATCATGACTGCGTTCTATTGTTTAATTTGGTTTACAAATGGGTCTTAAATATTATATATAGGTTGCAACAAAAGGGAAAATAATACTTTGGAAACTTTCTCCCAGTGGCTCATATAGCATCTACTCGTTGTGCTATATGCCCAAAGTATAACTCAGAGAAGCCACTTCATGAGTCACAAGGCCACTCTCCCTTCCTAAGGGACCCTTTGAGGTATGACAATTGGACTTTGTCCAAATGCCACCATCTCAAGGATAAATATGTCTTGTAATGATCTGTATGTTCTCACATTGTTTTGAGGCCTTTCCTTGCAGAAGAGCAACTGCTTTAACAGTAGGTAAATTACCATTAGAGAGAATAATTCCTGTTTGAGGAGTTCCTCCCGAGTTACACAGTGACTGTGGAACTCAAATCTGTTTGTAATGTTTGGCCAATATTGCAGTATTTCTACTGCGCTTACCATCCTCGATCCTCAGGACTGGTAAAACTAATGGCACAACTAGAACTTAATTGGCAAGCTTTCAGAAGCATTTACTCTCTCACGGCCAAAAGCTCTTGAGCTAGTGCTCCTTAATCTTAGATCTATACTTTTTGTAAACATCGGCTGTCTCATTTTGAAATAATAATAAAACAGCCTATGCAATTAGATGAAGAAATATATGAACCAAAGTTTGCTTAAGGGGTATATTAAATTGTTGTCATGGTCTTATTGAGGTGCTTAAAGACATGAAAGATTGGTAGCTGATTCTTTCACAGACAGCTCCCAGAACTTAGGGATCTTCGACTATAACCTGAAGAATTTATTTATTGAAAGAGACATCAAATAAGACTCTATACAGCCCAGTTGGAAAGGACCATACCAGGAGGAGAAGAACACGACAGCTGTTGTAGACAGCTGTCCCAAGACTCCGGACCAGGCCTGTATTCCTGACCTTATATCTCCTCATTTAAACCTTTGTTATGCTTAAACTGTATACCTATTTTATAATTTGTTTGGAATACTATCATACTTAAAGAAAGGGATTAATTTGGAACAGACTTGTCTTGAAGGCCAGGAATTTATCGAGTGACTCCTAATGGAACTCAATGGTTATGTGGAACAAATCTTTGGCCTTGGCTACTGCCTGGATGGCTAAAACACTGCACCCTGAGTTTCCTTTAAAAGCAGGGAATGAGTCAGGCTGACTTAAAACCTGTTGCCAACCTCCCTCTCTTTAAGGCCAGATGGGCTTGTTCAGTGCTCCACTGGTATGGCTATATTTGCAGCTATATGTGCTTCTTCTTTGGGGTTAAAAGATGTCATTATTACATATGGAATCTCTGACTAAATTTACTCAAGAAGCCCTTAATGATAGTCAAGCAGGAATACCCTTATTTAAATACTGAAACGTCTTTAATGCGAAGGGCTGTTCTTCAAAATAGAATGGCCTTAGATATTCTTACAGCATCCCAAGGTGGCACGTGTGCAATCATTCAGACTGAATGCTGTGTTTTTATACGTGATGAGTCTTCCAATGTGTCATCTCTGCTAAAGCACATGAAGAAGCAAGTGGATGCCTTAAGTGATCCTACACCCAGTTTGATTTGCTTGATTGGTTCCCTTTCAGTACCTGTTCCCTTTTTCAATCTGGATTGCGATTCCTATTTCTATTACTTATTGGAATCCTTGTACTGGTCATAATATTCAAACTAATTGTTGTTTTCTTTACTCAGTGTTGTAAGAGTAGCATACAAACTAAAGTAATGATTGTTCGATGGCTTAAAACGGTCGATCTATCTTATAATCCTGGACAAATTTCCTTTTCTGATAAAAACTATGCCTAAGAACTCATTTTAAACTAACGTTTTCAAATAAGTTGAATTATTATTGTTACTGTACTTGTTCTATGATCATATACAAGGTAACTGCAAAGTGTCATAGAAAAGCACATATACAATGTTTGTGAAACAATCTAAATTTAATTGGAAATTACATGACATATGAAATGCTTCCTCTGTTAATACATATATCTCCATGCTTGTCCACTATTTCCCCCCAACGTGGAAGACTAGGCAAATAAATGAGATAAAAGCCTAGCACCGAGGGACATGATGGACCCAGGGCAGGCAGCAACCACCCTGGCGCCGAGGGACAATATTTTGATCATCAATGCTTTCTATCGAAAGATTAGAGATCAAAAGGGGGAAATGACAAATAAAAATGGCAAGCAATAGCATATATTGGAGAATATGAG
>NW_025796033.1:0-5627 GCF_021613505.1 Equus quagga
CTCATATTCTCCAATATATGCTATTGCTTGCCATTTTTATTTGTCATTTCCCCCTTTTGATCTCTAATCTTTCGATAGAAAGCATTGATGATCAAAATATTGTCCCTCGGCGCCAGGGTGGTTGCTGCCTGCCCTGGGTCCATCATGTCCCTCGGTGCTAGGCTTTTATCTCATTTATTTGCCTAGTCTTCCACGTTGGGGGGAAATAGTGGACAAGCATGGAGATATATGTATTAACAGAGGAAGCATTTCATATGTCATGTAATTTCCAATTAAATTTAGATTGTTTCACAAACATTGTATATGTGCTTTTCTATGACACTTTGCAGTTACCTTGTATATGATCATAGAACAAGTACAGTAACAATAATAATTCAACTTATTTGAAAACGTTAGTTTAAAATGAGTTCTTAGGCATAGTTTTTATCAGAAAAGGAAATTTGTCCAGGATTATAAGATAGATCGACCGTTTTAAGCCATCGAACAATCATTACTTTAGTTTGTATGCTACTCTTACAACACTGAGTAAAGAAAACAACAATTAGTTTGAATATTATGACCAGTACAAGGATTCCAATAAGTAATAGAAATAGGAATCGCAATCCAGATTGAAAAAGGGAACAGGTACTGAAAGGGAACCAATCAAGCAAATCAAACTGGGTGTAGGATCACTTAAGGCATCCACTTGCTTCTTCATGTGCTTTAGCAGAGATGACACATTGGAAGACTCATCACGTATAAAAACACAGCATTCAGTCTGAATGATTGCACACGTGCCACCTTGGGATGCTGTAAGAATATCTAAGGCCATTCTATTTTGAAGAACAGCCCTTCGCATTAAAGACGTTTCAGTATTTAAATAAGGGTATTCCTGCTTGACTATCATTAAGGGCTTCTTGAGTAAATTTAGTCAGAGATTCCATATGTAATAATGACATCTTTTAACCCCAAAGAAGAAGCACATATAGCTGCAAATATAGCCATACCAGTGGAGCACTGAACAAGCCCATCTGGCCTTAAAGAGAGGGAGGTTGGCAACAGGTTTTAAGTCAGCCTGACTCATTCCCTGCTTTTAAAGGAAACTCAGGGTGCAGTGTTTTAGCCATCCAGGCAGTAGCCAAGGCCAAAGATTTGTTCCACATAACCATTGAGTTCCATTAGGAGTCACTCGATAAATTCCTGGCCTTCAAGACAAGTCTGTTCCAAATTAATCCCTTTCTTTAAGTATGATAGTATTCCAAACAAATTATAAAATAGGTATACAGTTTAAGCATAACAAAGGTTTAAATGAGGAGATATAAGGTCAGGAATACAGGCCTGGTCCGGAGTCTTGGGACAGCTGTCTACAACAGCTGTCGTGTTCTTCTCCTCCTGGTATGGTCCTTTCCAACTGGGCTGTATAGAGTCTTATTTGATGTCTCTTTCAATAAATAAATTCTTCAGGTTATAGTCGAAGATCCCTAAGTTCTGGGAGCTGTCTGTGAAAGAATCAGCTACCAATCTTTCATGTCTTTAAGCACCTCAATAAGACCATGACAACAATTTAATATACCCCTTAAGCAAACTTTGGTTCATATATTTCTTCATCTAATTGCATAGGCTGTTTTATTATTATTTCAAAATGAGACAGCCGATGTTTACAAAAAGTATAGATCTAAGATTAAGGAGCACTAGCTCAAGAGCTTTTGGCCGTGAGAGAGTAAATGCTTCTGAAAGCTTGCCAATTAAGTTCTAGTTGTGCCATTAGTTTTACCAGTCCTGAGGATCGAGGATGGTAAGCGCAGTAGAAATACTGCAATATTGGCCAAACATTACAAACAGATTTGAGTTCCACAGTCACTGTGTAACTCGGGAGGAACTCCTCAAACAGGAATTATTCTCTCTAATGGTAATTTACCTACTGTTAAAGCAGTTGCTCTTCTGCAAGGAAAGGCCTCAAAACAATGTGAGAACATACAGATCATTACAAGACATATTTATCCTTGAGATGGTGGCATTTGGACAAAGTCCAATTGTCATACCTCAAAGGGTCCCTTAGGAAGGGAGAGTGGCCTTGTGACTCATGAAGTGGCTTCTCTGAGTTATACTTTGGGCATATAGCACAACGAGTAGATGCTATATGAGCCACTGGGAGAAAGTTTCCAAAGTATTATTTTCCCTTTTGTTGCAACCTATATATAATATTTAAGACCCATTTGTAAACCAAATTAAACAATAGAACGCAGTCATGATCTTCTCCCCTTGTGATGTTGGAAGCAACGTAGCTGATGCGGGGTCAGTGAGCTGAGGAGTCAAAAGAAAGATTTTTTGGACTCTCTCAAGGTCTGGCAGTAGTGCTCTCCCATCTAAAGAATAGCATGGGGACAGAACCCATGGGCAGGTGGAGCTGCTGCTGCAAACATGGGTTGACGGTAGAGCTAAATCTAAGGTATGCGCATGTGAGTTATCTCTTTACAAGACAAGGGAAAGAATATGTAAAGAAGTTAAAATGGTATCAGTGGGGGTGGGGTCTGGCTATTGGGTGGTCCTATAACTTTTAGATAAGAATCAAATTGGATTAAGTAAATGGCAGAAGCCACCACCCTAAATACTATCTTTGGCTAAAGACAAAGGAGGACGTTGGTGGTGGGGGGAGTCAGCTACATGAGGTCACCAGACAAGCACAAAAAACAAGACTTGAGTCCTTGCCATCCCCATTAAGAGTTTCTAGAGATTAGGTCACCCTCCTTCCTCCTGGTACAGAGAGGGGAACACCCCAGATGGAGACTTCCTTCACAAATGCAAATGTCTCTTATCAAAGGGCAAGCAATTTCCACTCCTCAGAGCCTCCTTCTCATCTGCAGTTTTAACAGTAATGAGCCAAAAATAATCCTCATCAGTAGCAAGGTTAAAATAGTGAATAATATTTACCTACACAATATAACCTAAGGTTTATTATCATTTACTTCACAATGCTTCTCATGCAATTTTAGCATTCCAAACAAGCCTAATTAGTATGCCTCCTTTATAGGAAGAGAGAACAAATTTCTTTGAGAAGTCCCAGGGGCCCTCTGAAAATCCTCAGAGAAATTCTCTTCCTTCATCCAGATCAAAGGAAAACCTTTATTTAGGACTTGACTATTTGTTTGAGGGAGAAGCTTGTCAAAAATATCAAAAGATTTTAAAACACTTACTTAAACAAGATCAAGAGGTTGCTGACCTTGTCATCATGAAACAAGGGTCACTGAAACAATGCTTCATAAAAAAAAAACCTTAGTAAAGAGATCTCTGTCTTTTTGCACCTAGGAAATTACCTTAACAAAACATAGATCTTCTGTAAACTTACTCAGAAGGAAAAACCTTTTACAACTTCTTTATCAAGAGCAGACTAAGAGTTTAAGAAAATTATCCTTTTAAGAGAAAGCCAAATTTTAATTTCTGTACCAGTTTATTTTTATATTAAAACCCATTTACTTAATTAGATTTATTTCAATCTTAACCAACTTTACCAGGTATAAAACTCTTTTCTGAATTTCTTTCACACAAACCTTCTATAACTTTCTTTTGCATTCAGAATTTGTCCCATGTCCTTTTATTTTTTTCCTCCTAGTGCTTTAGGACAAATTTATCTTTCTTAACCAAACAAACAAAATTTTCCTTCCTTTTATAACTTCTTTACTGAAAACTTACACCTTACTTTCCTTGAATACAGAGCTGTTTTTCCTATTAATTTCTAGCAGCTTTAATCACATATATTAGAACTCTTTAACCTTTAACAAACCATAGTAAACACTAAAAAGGTAAACAACTGGGAATTGTCTTTTGTCTCAGCATTCTAAACACTTTTCATAATTTCTAGAAACGTGCCACACTTTACAGTAAGAGACCCAAAGACTTTTAGCCTCTCTGCAATAAGAAGCCCAAAGTTAACTAACTTGGATACATTTAGCTATAATGTTTCAGTGTTCTACCCCATCCAAAAATGACCCAGATACTCAGATTTTTATCATTTAACTTGACTTGGCAAAACTCAAGATTGTTACCAAAAAGAATTTGGAAGCTGTTTTTTTCCCAAGTATACAGACCATAAAAGTTATTTTACTCACTTTTGTCTGTTTAAGTCATTTGTTTCCAACAATTATGTTCAGATTACCTACGAAAACTTCATGAGGCGTTAGACAAACAGCTATCATTTAAAGCTATTATTTGCTGACAAATTTCTAACACACAACTTGAGCTTATTTGACTAGTAACCCCAGGCTGCATATCTGCATCATATTCAAATGCCAACAGCTTTTGAGGACATGCCTTTTCAATCAAACCAACAATTTAACCTTTCATTAACCAAAGATTAACCTATATCATGTTAACTTGAAAGACATTTGGGTTAAAACTTTTAGAAAAACTTTTTGTAAGCGCTTACTTTAATTGAATGGAATGGAGCTCTTTAGAAATTGTACCATCCGGAGGTAAAATATAAAAACTTTTGTAACATATATAGACACACACAGACAGATAGACATATAGACAAAGATTTTCCTTAGATTTGACTTAGGTGTTCTCATAGCAGACCGCGGTGAAAAAACTTGTTTTCCCAGTTTTTTTTTTTCCTCTTTCTTATTCTTTCTTTTGGCCTTAGCAATCTGGCTTGGGATCCCCCTTTGTTAAGCAATTGCAATCACAGCATGAAGCCAACCGGAGTCTGGAGGAAAGGCTGCCCATTCGGGAACTGATCCGGCTGTTTTAGAAGCTCGATTTCCCACTTCTCTTTTAATTTTGTTTTGTTATAAAGTCCGAACAACTTCTAGGGACAGTGTCATGGGTCAGAAAGTGTGCTGCTTGTGAGTGTTACTCCCTATAGAAAGGTTGTAAACACTCTCTTACATGCCTTGGTTTTTCCCTCCGGCCGCCTAATACCGCCGTGGGAGCTCGGAGCACAGGGTGACCAGCCCTTATGTGCGTGTCCCCGGACGAGCCTGTAATTAATTACCGTGCATGAGAGTGGAGTTCCCTATGGGACCGCTGCACATCGCGAGGATTGATCCTCTGACACTCCCGCTGAGGTCCTTAGTCACCTAAGGACACCTTTTGGTAAAGGCCAGGAGGAGCAAGTGTCCCTTTTCTTCGGGGCTGAACACGTTCAGTCTCTCACTTCTCTATCAAGCAGTTTGTTCAGACTTTATAAACACAATTCTTTCCAATTTAAAGCCAAATTAAAAACGTCAGCCTTCCCCATTCACTCACAAGTTCCTCTAGGCTCCTCTGACCTAGGAACTTCCCTCTAGGCTCCTCTGGCCTAGCAAATTCCTCCTAGGTTCCTCTTACCTAGGGTTGTACCGGTACCCTTTAAAAACCTCTAGTCTTAAGACCTTACCCAGCTCATATAAACTCTTGGACCGTCAACTTAAAATAAGGAGGTCCGGGTTTCAGGAGAACTCACCAGGGTCACCTGAAGAATGCAGTGATCCGGGGGGCTCAATGGGCCCTTATTGGTACCGAATGCCAGCTCAGTGTAGATTCCAGGTGGCCTCCAGTGGGTTTCTCTGAAATCCTGCCAAGACTACGCCAAGAACTGTCAATGACAATAATCCATAGCCAATCTATAAATGAAAATTTGGGTGAGTTTATTCTGAGCTGAAATCTGAGGA